>NC_136972.1:27383776-27436276 GCF_032717465.1 Coenobita brevimanus | reverse complement strand
CGCTTCTGTTGCCCACCCCTACCTTCCTCCCGGCCACCCCCCCCCGTTCCCACCCCCCCTTCCATACTTTCCCTCCCCCGATCCTCTCACCCACCCGATTTTCTCTCTCCCCCTCCCTTCCCTCCCCCACAAATAACTATATCCCACTCGTTTTCTCCCCATCCCTGATTCTCTCTCTTCTTCCTCCCCTTCTTCCTCCCCATTCCTGATTCTGTCTCCCCCCTCCATTCCTCTCCCCTACTTCCCCTCCCCACCTCTTCCCATTCCTCCCCTTACATTCCTCACCTCTCCATTCCAGTTTTCCTCCCCATCCCTTCCTCAGCTCTTTTATTTCTCCCATTGTCTCCCCCCCTTCTCTCTCTCTCTCTCTCTCTCTCCCCCACCTCTCCCCAAATCTTCCCTCATCCTTCGTTACCCAACCCTTTCTCTTGCATTCCCCTCCTTCCCTTCCCCCACCACTTCTCCCCCTTTCCCTCTTTCTCTCTTCCATCCCTCCTTCTCCTCTCCTTCCCGTTCCCCCTTTCAGCCTCCTCCTCTCTTCCTCCTTCCCCATTCCTTTTCCCTTCCTTCTCCTCCTGTCTTCCTTCCTCCTTCTCCCTTCCATTCCTCGTCCTCCTCCTCTTTTCTCCCTTCTTCCTTCCATTCCTTCTCCTCCCTTCCTCTCTTCTCCCTTCCATTCCTCCTCCTCCTCCTCCTCCTCCTGCTATTCCCCACCCTTTCATTCTGTTTCCCCATCTTCCCATCCCACTTTTCCTCTTGCCTTCCCCTACCTCTTACCTTCATCTTCTCTTCCTTTCCTTATTTTTCACTTCTTTTTCCTCCCTAACATTCTTTCTTTGACCTCACCTCCCTCCATCCCCCTCTTCCTCTCCTCCCCACCCATCCCTCTCTTCCTCTCCTTCCCCCCCTCCCCCCCCCAACTCTACCCTTGTGTTGTCATGCTGGCTTTATTCCCCTCCTACCTTTTCCCCTTCTTCCAAACCTGTCACTTCATCCCTCTCCCCATCCCTTTCATTCCCCCTTACCCCCTCCCCACCTCTCCTCTGTTCTCTCTCCTTTCCCATCCTTACCCTTCCCCACCCCCCTCCTACCCCGTACTCTTCCCCACCCCCCTCCTACCCCATACTCTTCCCCACCCCCCTCCTACCCCGTACTCTTCCCCATGCCCACCCTTTCCTCTTTTCCCCTCTTACCCACTTCCCCTCTCCCCTCTTTCAAACAGGTATTACCAAGTTTGAGAGGGAATGCAAGATTGATAGGGCTGCCTCTTTCCCCGTGTCTTTCCCCTTTCCATTCCCCATTTTCCCCCTTCCCTTACTTTCTCTCTTTTCTTCTCCTCCCCATTTCTCTCTCCCTTTCCCCAACCTCTTCTCTCCACATCTTTTCCCAGTCTCCCCAGTACCATTATTTTTTTCCTTTCTTCCCCTTTCTCTTTCCTCTCCCCTCACTCATATCATCCTCCCTTCCCCCTCCCATTCCTTCCACTTCCTCCCTTTACCCTTCCTTCCCTTCTCTTCCCCATCTCTCCTCCCTTCCTTTCCCCTTTCACTCCCTTCTTTTCTTTCATCTCTTCCTTCTTCTCCTACTCCCTCTCTCTTCTCCCCCTCCCTCTTCTTCTTTTCCTCCCCTTTCCCTTCCTTCCCCCTTACCCTCATTTTCCTTTCCTCCCCATCTCCCTTCTCCCCTCTTTCCCTTGTTACTTTACCTTTCCTTCATCCCCCCTTTCCTTCCCTCTCTTTCATTCCCGTTTTCTCTTCCCTTCCATTTTCCCTTTCCTTCACTGAATCCTTCATCCCTTCCCTTCTCCCTTCAGCATTCCTTCCTTCACCCCTTTCATATCCCTTCTCTCCCTTTCCCTCCCCATTGCTTCCCTTCCCTTCCCTTCGACTTATCCTTTCCTTTCCGTCTCCTTCCTTCCTTCTTCTTTCCCATCCCTTCCCTTCCTTTCCCTTCCCTTCCCTTCCCTTCCCTTCCCTTCCGCCTTTCGTTTTTCTCCCCTTTCTCCCTTTTTCGTTTCCCATCCCTCCCTTCCTTCTCCCCATCTCTTTCTCTCTCTTTTTCCTCTCTATTTTCCCTCCTCCCTTCCCCTCTTCTCTCCTTTCCTCCCCCTCCTTCTCCCCTCTCCCCCTTCCCCTCCTTCAATAATGCAATCCCTCCCCACCCCTCCCCCTATCCCCCCTCTCCCTCCTCCCCCCCTCTCTCTCTCTCCCTCTAAGTCACATGAATAATTGAGAACGAGAGCAAGAGGGAAGGGAGCGAGGGGGAGAGAGTTAGAGTGAGCGAATGAATAAGAGAGAAAGTGAGCGAGAAAAGTGAGTGAGTGTGTATTTCCTCTCTTTAATTCTCTTTAATTCATGTACTTTTTTCTCCCCTAATTTCTCTCTTTTCGTTTTGCTTTTTATTACTACGCCAAATAAATTAATGTATTGACGTAGGTAAGTAGGTAGGTAGGTTAGAGAGAGAGAGAGAGACTAAATAAATGAGTATCTTAGCCACATCTCTCTCTCTCTCTCTCTCTCTCTCTCTCTCTCTCTCTCTTTCGAATCTTCCTCTTTATCATTCATTTCCCCGTCTCCTTCCATCAATCTCTGCTCTCCTTTCCTTCATTCCTTCTCCCTCTTCTTTACTTTCCTTCCTCGTTTGGCTACTTCTTCCTTCCTTCCCATCCTTCCTTCCTTTCTTCCATCTTTCCTTCCTTCCTTCCTTTCTTCCATTTTTCCTTCCTTCCTTCCTCTTTCTTTCATTCTTTCTTTTTCACTCCCTCCCTACTTTGTACTTCCCCTCCTTCCTTCCTTCATTTATTCATTAATTCATCAATCATTTCTCCCTCTCTCCCCATGCTCCCTTCCTTCGTTTACTTCTTCCTTCCCTCCTTCCTTCTTCACTTCCTTCCTTCCATTCATCCATTCTTTTTTTCTCCACCCTACTTTCCTTCTTTCTTTCCTTCCTTCGTTCCTCCCTCCCTCCGACCCTCTCTTCCTCCCTACTTTTCTTCTTTCCTTTCCTTCCTTCCGTCGTTCCCGCCTTCCTCCATCCCTCCCTTACTTTACTTGGTCCCTTCCTCAGTGGTTTCCTCCCTCCCTCCCTCCCTTCCTTCCTTCCTTCCTTCACCACATAACCTTTCAGAACTACATCCCCTTAGTTAAAATTTCCCACATCTCATGCAAGTAATCTATAACGAGTAAGGGAGAGTGAGGGTGAGGTTGAGGGAGAGTGAGGGAGAGTGAGGGGTGAGGGAGAGTGAGGGGTGAGGGAGAGTGAGGGTGAGGGTGAGTGAAGGGTGAGGGAGAGTGAGGGGTGAGGGTGAGGAGTGAGGGAGAGTGAGTAAGTTAGGGTTGAGTTAGAATGATGGGTGAGAGAGAGAGAGAGAGAGAGAATACAACGAAATAGCCTGCAAAGAAAGAGAAGCATCAACATACTTACTGGCTCCTTCTAGACATGTATTGAAACATAGTAATAATAATAATAATAATAATAATAATAACAACAATAACAATAATAATAATAATAATAATAATAATAGCAGCTCTCCTCAACCCTTCAATCCCTCAACTCAAAGCCGACAGGAAGATGTGCAAAAGATTAACATACAGTAGAGAAAAAAGACCAGTGGAAATTTCATAGGATAGGGTGCATGCACAATATATATATACACTTTCCCAATCTGTAAGGGGAAAAGAACATTAGGGTGAATGGGTATGATGCTGTGGTGTTTTTTTAATTCTGTGTCTTTGCTATAAATGGATAAATACATAAAAACTGATAAAAAACACGTGATAACCAGCCATGTTTGTTTACAGTATAGCGTGGCGTTGAAGGGCAGATAGTGATCCATCTGATTTTTTCCCCACTTCACTCCAAGGACCCGTCTTATGGCTTAACCCTGGCTACCTCGAGACGATTTTTCTCAGGATAAATCTCCAGGCAGGGAAGGGATTAATAAAGGCTGTGTGTAATCCCTTCAGTCTCTCCTAAGCTGAAAAATTATAATCATTCAAAAAAAACAGACTCACGGAATGAAAAAATTACCTCACTCGATTAATGGCAGGTGGTATAGAGAGACAGGTAAACTCGTAAATAGCGCTGCATCAGAAACTCACGTGGCGGTATCGAGTTTTGCGGGAATGGCACAGTCTGCGGGTGTGGGCGTGGTTGTGGGAGTAGGAGAGGAATAAACTAATGCAAGATAGGGAGGGGACAGGGCGACATGAAGGCGATTTGTTTGTGGCCACTCCTTACAGGATTAAGGCGTCTGGCTATAGATAGATAGATAGAAGATAGACACTGATAACACCAAACTGTCTCCACAGCACACGAGAAATTCCATCTATTGCCAGACGCCTTAATCCGGGAAGGGGTGGCCACAAGCAAATCTCCTCCATGTCCTCCACGAGAAATCACCTGTATAAAACCCAATAAAAGAAATGCTATTGCTTCATCCGGCAGGAAACATTTACCGATAATTTAACTCCATTACCTGTAGCGCAGGTGAGAAATAATTCATCACCTGCCGTGGTTAAATTGTCCTTATAAAATTTGGGTTGTTGCGTCGGGTCACTTTATGTCATTTTAGTTACCGTTTCTTGTTCACTTTCTTGTAAGGTGGAACGGGGTGGAAAGGGTGGAAGGATGGTTGATAGGGATGGAAGGGGTGGAAGGATGAATGATACGAATGGAAAGGGGGACATGGACTGCGGAAGAGGTGGAAGGATGGGCAAGAGAGGGTGGATGAGGGTGGCTGAATGATTGGTTGGGATGGAAAGGGTGGAAGGATGGTTAATAGGGATGGAAATGGGGAAATGGACTGTGGAAGAAGTGGAAGGATGGGCAAGAGAGGGTGGAAGAGGGTGGCAGAATGATTGGTTAGGATGGAAGGGGTGGAAGGACGATTGATATGGGTGGAAAGGGGGACATGACTGTGGAAGAGGTAGAAGGATGGGTAAGAGGGGATGGAAGAGGGTGGCACAATGATTGGTTAGGATGGAAGGGGTGGAAGGACGATTGATATGGGTGGAAAAGGTGACATGGTTGGTAGTTGAAGAGGTAGAAGGATGGGTATAGGAAAGGCTGGTAGAGGTGGAACGAGGTAACAGAAATGAAAGAGGTGCCAAAGTGGATGACGGAGAGTGGAAGGGTGGCACAGGGAGAGAAAATACAGCACTGGTGGAAGAGGTGGCAGCGGGTGGTGGAAAAGGTGGCAGGCAAGGTGAAGGGACCTAAACCAACGACTCTCAAGGGATCTGGTCCACCGCTCCCCTGCCTCACCTTGTACCTGCCTCACCACCACCTGCCTAACCTGCCTCACGTCCTTGGGAAATTCACTTAGGCCTCTCCACGTCCTTAGGCTGCCTACCTCTCTGCCCATTTGCTTCTTTGCCTAACCACCTCTTCCCTTGCCCAATACATTGCCATTCTCATTACCATTCACCCTGCCTGTCTTCCTCCTGCCTCACTTCCACCCTGTCTCAGTCTGCCTTCCTGCCTGACATCTACCTTCCTACCGTCTTTCTGCCTACTTTCCTATCGTCTTTCTACCGGCCTTCCTGCCTTACACTCTATCTTCCTGCCTTACACCCTGCCTTCCTATCGTCTTTCTGCCTACCTTCCTGCCTTACACCCTGCCTTCCTATCGTCTTTCTGCCTACTTTCCTGCCTTACACCCTGCCTTCCTGCCTTCCTATCGCGTCACAGCCTACTCTCCTATCATCATTCTGCCTACCTTCCTGCCTTACACCCTTCCTTCTTATCATCTTTCTGCCTGCCTTCCCTTCCACTCCGCCTGCCTTTCATCCTCTCTCTGCCTCACCCCTAAACCCCTCCTTACAAAATATTTCTTCTGTGCCATCCACCCTTGCTCCAGTCACCATTCCCTGAGCGGCATTGTGGATCGTAGTGGCCGTAGCTCCTGTTCGTTAGCGATTTATTTTGTCTTGCACCATAATATCCTTTTTTAATGTCACTGATAAAAACTTAGTCGATTTGAAAATGGTATAGTTACACAAGAGAGGGGATTATGGTGCAGTAGGGAAAATAAATAGCTAAGGAAGAGGTGTTACGAATCCGCCCTTGACCCACTAAACCACCAGGCATCCATTCGTCGATATGGTTACCACCCAGCGTAGAAAATGATTGTCTTGAGTTAAATAATTTGCCATGTCACTCAGTCACCTGAACATAGCACTACATCGAGTGAGTGGATGGTGTGCGCCCTTACCTACCCCCACGCCCCCCCCCCGGCCAGAAATAAATGAAAGCCCTCGTTCTGAAAGGGTTGAGTCATTTTCATCCCCCTCCCCCCTCATTATTCAAAACCTAGGTCGTTATGGTAAGAGAGAGAGAGAGAGAGAGAGAGAGAGATGGAATATGTGATGCAAAAAAATCATTGTTAGGTATTATGTATTTTGAAGAGAGAGAGAGAGAGAGAGAGAGAGAGAGAGAGAGAGAGAGGGGGAGATGGAATATATGATGCGAAAAAGTCATTGTTAGGTATTATGTTTTTTGGGGGGAGAGAGAGAGAGAGAGAGAGAGAGAGAGAGAGAGAGAGAGAGAGAGAGAGGCTGGGCAAATCCTCTAGTAATAGGTTTTGTGGCATTTATTGTCTCTCTCGGAATAGATCCTGGAAATTTGTGATCTACCAGGAAGAAGAGGTTGAGGGGCCGTGTGGTTGTGTGGTAGTGTGGTTATGCAGTGGTGGGGGTGTGGTAGCTTGGTTGTCTGCTTGTGTGTTGATGTGGTGTGTGTATGGTAGTGGTTGTGGTGGGTGTATGGTCGTGTGGTTGTGATGGTTGTGTGGTTGCTTGTTTGTTGGTCGTGGCTGTGTGTGGTTGTGTTTGTGTAAAAAGAGCATTGTAGGAGACTGAATTGTGTGTGTGTGTGTGTGTGTGTGTGTGTGTGTGTGTGTGTGTGTGTGTGTGTGAATTTTAACTGTCATTATCACTGCTATCACCACCACCACCACCTACAGTTCACTTAAAGCTACTTAGATTATCACTTGTGCATTTAATAAACATACCTCCCCTTCATATCACCCCCTACACCACCACGTATACCACTAATACCACTTACATTTACACCACTGTCACCACGTACCTACCTACCCTTGCACCAGTAGCTCTGAAACCTACCTACATCCTAATACCACTACCTACACCACCACTACCATTTATACCAGCACTTATACCACTGCCACTTACACCACCACCACCTACACCCACTTAGATTATCACCATTGCATCACCAACACCACTTAGTAACCAGAACTCCATCTTGGTAACACCTTGCCTCCCACCTTCCATTATCTCCATTCTCTCTCTCTCTCTCTCTCTCTCTCTCCTTCTTCCATCTTTCCTTCACATCTTCTTTCTTTCTTTGTATTCCCTCATTACTTTTCGTCTCCTTCAGTCCTTCCCGTCTCATATTTCTTCCTTCTTTCCCCTCTCCTTTCCATCCTTCTCTGTCTTTCCTCCATCTCTTTCTTCTTTCCTCCTCTCTTTCCGGTATCATTCGTCTTTCCTTCCATCATTTCTTCTCCTTCCTTCGCGTCTTCTTCCTCTACCCTTCAATTCATCCATCTACCAATATTCGCTTGCCTTCTTCCTTCCTTCCTTCCCTCCTTTCTCTCCCTTCTTCATCCTTCCTTCCTTCCTTCCCTCCTTTCTCTTCCTCCTCCTTCCTTCCTTCCCTCCTTTCTCTTCCTCCTCCTTCCTTCCTTCCCTCCTTTCTCTTCCTCCTTCTTCCTTCTCCTCCTCCTCTCAGCCTTACCTTCGCACCTCAACCTTCATCTTACCGTCCGCAATATCTTTCCTCCTCCCCCCCCTACTCCGGGCCTTCCATCTCCTCCCCCCTCGCCCATTCTCTCCCTTCCACCCTCCCTCCGCCATTCTCTCTCCCTAGCCCCCAAATCTTTCATCTCCCCCCCTCTCCCCCATCCCTTTCCCAGTTGTCTTCCTCCCCACCTAAGCATTCTTCTTTCACCCCCTACCATTCTCTATCTCTCTCCTGTCTCCATTCCTTCTTCCATTTGTCTCTCTCCCCCACCTTCTCAAGGCCCCCCACTTCCTTTCCCCCCCTCTCCTTTCCTCTCCACAAGTCTTCTATCTTCCCTCCCTCAATAATCTGTCTCTCTACCCTCCCAGATCTATTTCTCTCTTCCTTTCGTATCTCCTCCTATGCCTCACCTCGCCTCCTTCATTATTTCCCTTTCCAGTTCCTTCATCCCTCCTCTCCCCCTCCCAACAATTTCAAGCCCCCCCATCTGTTCCCCCTCACTTCCAGACCCCCCACTCCATCCCATCTCCCTCCCCCTCCACCCCCACCCCCACGATTCATTTCCTGCATCCCACCCTCTTCCCGACCTCCATCTTATTTCCTCCCTCTTTCATTCCACCCCTCGCTCCTCCTCCCCCTCCTATCCCTCCGACCCTCCTTCATTCCATCGTACCTCCCTCTCGTCCCTTCCCATCTTTCCTCCCTGCTATCCTTCCATCTCCTTCCAGCTTCCTTTATTTCCCTTTTATTCATTTATTCATCATCCAGTCCAATTCTTTATATATCCTTGACGCTCACCATCCTTCCATCCTTTGTGCTTTCTCTCTCCATTCATCTTATCTCCTCTCTTTCATTCCCCCTCCTTCCTATCCCTCTGTCCCCACACCTCTTCATCCTCTGCATCATCCTTCTTTCATCCTTTTCTGTCACCCTCCTTTATACCCTTTCATCCCATCATTCCATCCCTCTTACTCCCTCAGTCTCCTCTCACCTCTATTCCCATTTTCCTTTCCATATCTTCGTCTCATCCCGTTTTCTTCCATCCTTCTTTTCCAGCCTCTCCTAACCCCCACATCGCCTTTCCCACCACCATTCCCCCTTTCCTGCCTCTCCATTCCTCGTTTCCTACCTCTCCATTCCTCCTTTCTTGCCTCTATATACCTCCACATCGCCCTTCCTACCTCTCCATTCCTCCTTTCCTACCTCGCCATTCCTCCTTTCCTACCCCTCCATTCCCCCATTCCTACCTCTCCATTCCTCCTTTCCTGCCTCTCCATTCCTGCCCCTCCATTCCTCCGTTCCTACCTCTCCATTCCTCCTTTCCTACCCCTCCATTCCCCCATTCCTACCCCTCCATTCCTCCTTTCCTGCCCCTCCATTCCCCCATTCCTACCCCTCCATTCCTCCTTTCCTACCTCTCCATTCCTCCTTTCCTACCTCTCCATTCCTCCTTTCTTACCCCTCCATTCCTCCATCTCTCGCCTTTCAGACCTCCATCTTATCACCCCCCCCCCCGTGCCTCTCTGGTGCAGGAGTTAGTGGGCCACATATCACGTTCTCTGTTGTGTGGCTTCCGTCCTTCCCCTCCCCCCACGTCTCAATTATCCTGCATCCTGATCTGCGCCCACCATTTGCTCCTGTGGTGTGGATAATGCGACCCCCACCACCCATGCCCCCCACCCCATCTGCACCCCACCTACCCCCTCCCCTCGCGTATCCACCCCACCTGCCCTCTTCCGTCTTCACCCCTTCTTCCAGTGTCCTCTTCTTCCCATACCTTCTCCTGTCTTCCTGTCCTCCTCTCGCCCTGTTCTCCTCCCCATAGTTGGCCCCCTTCTGTCTTCCTCCCCTCTCTCACCCCCTCCTGTCTTCCTGCTCCCACATGCCCCCCCCCCCCGCTCGTCCCCCTTTTGCCTCCTTGTCCTCTCCCCCTCTTTTTCCCCCCTTCCTTCCTCCCCCTCCCCATCTCAAGTACCCCACTCCCTGATCTGCACTTCCCATTTGCACCTGTGGAGTGGGTAGCGCTCCCCCTTTCCCCCCCAACCCTGTCTTGTCCTCTTCCTTGTCCTCTTTCTATTCATGTTTCTCTCCTGTCTCCCTCTCCCTTTTCTCCCTCTGCTATCTCCTTTTTCTTCCTGTCTCCCTTTTGCCCCTTTGCTGTCTTTCCTCCTGTCCCTTGTACCTTCCTTTCACCCCCAAGTACCCGCGATGCCCCCTTCCTTACCCCTTTTCTTACAGCTCTTGTCTCCTGTTCCCTTTACGTCCTCTTTTCATCCCCCTTTTCGTCCCACCCTTCTTGTCATCGTCTGTCCAACTTTTGCCCTTCCCTTCCTTTCCTTACTCCATTTCTCAGGTACGGTACTTCCTCTTTTCTTCTGCCTCCCTTTTCCCTCTTTCCTCTCGCCTCTCTTCTTTCCTTCCTCTTCCCCCTTTCGACCCAGAAGTCCCAGGGGCCCCGGTGTGGTATAAGGGAAGGTCGGCATTTAGTTGAAGTCATAAGCAGGACCTTCACCAGCCACCGCCAGATGACACCACCCTACCCACCCCCCACCTGGATGCTCGTGCCCTGCCTCACCTGCTTCTCCCTGCCTGAATTTGCTGCCTAACTCCCTGCCTGATCTGCACTCTGTCTCGCCTGCCTGTTCCTGCCTCACCTAGATACCTAAGTCCACGTAATCAGAGGTTAATTGAGCCGTGAAATTTTGAGAGAATTACACCTGTTGACTTTGACCGTCCTGTAAAAGTAAATCATAGTTAAGGGAAGTGATTTTAACTTTGTGAATATAGGCCAAGTTATACGATTTTTTTTTTCCAGGGTGAAGGAGAGGGGAGGCCGGAAATTTCTCTTGTCTCTGATCCTTCCGAGTAAAATATATCTTAGTTACGAGAGGGAAATGGCTGTATCTTTATTATTCAGTCCAGGTCAGTTAAGCTTGTATTATATAGTGCTTTATTAGGTGTCATGGATTTTGGAGCCGAATGCTTAAGCGTTAGAGCGTGACGTGAAATACAAGGCTCAATATTCTGTCATTTTTAGAGCTCTTGTAGTTAGATCGTATGTTTAGCCTGCATCCCACGTTACAGGGCAGTTAGCAGTGATCTGGGAAGGTTAAAATACATCCCATCTTCACCTCGTAGTCTAGAAATTGCTGTTAAAAAAAAATGAAAAGGTAAAATTGGGGCTTACATTCCACTTCAGGATTATTGTTTTGGTTTGCCTTTTGTTTTTGTTTTTATGGGAATTTGGATTACTTGGTGGATCGGATGCTTTCTCCCCTTCCTTCCGTCCCTCCATCCTTCCTTCCTTCCTTCCTGTTCTTCACCTCTATGTCCCTCTTTTACTTCTCCTCATCAGTTCCTTCCGGCCTCTTCTTTCCTTCCTTCATTACTTGCTTTCCCCTTCGCCCTGCTCTTCCGTCCTTCCTTCTGCTCATCTTTCCTTCCTTCCTTCCTTCCTTCTTTCTTTACTTAGTTCCCTCTCTCGTTCTTCTCTTCCTTCTCTCCCTTTTGAATACCATCTTTCCTTCGATCTTTACTTCCTTCCGTTCTTCTCTAGCGACCTTCCTTCCACCCATCTTTCCCTCCTTCCTTCCTTTCCTTCCTACCGCTCTCTTTAATTCCTTCAGTCCTCTTCTTCCTTCCTTCACCTTCATCCATGTGGTTAGCTGAAGACTGTGGATGTGAGGTCTTTTCATCTTCCTACACGTCCTTCCTTCTTTCCATCATTTCCAGTACCCTTTCTCCTTCCTTCTTCCATCTCAACTTCTTTCCATCCCAGAAGGTACGTAGGTGAGTGTAAGGAGCAGAGAGAGAGAGAGACTAAGTATGAGCCCTAGTCTTGTACTTTCCTTCCTTCCTTCCTTCCTTCCATCCTTCCTTGCTTCCTTCATCTCTTCTGTCTCCTCTCCCCTCCTTCTTTCCATCACCAGTTCCTATCTTCCTCCTGTCCTCTCTCCATCCCCAGAAGAGGGAGAGAGAGAGAGAGAGAGAGAGAGCCGTAAATGTGAGCGCTCGTCTTTAAGTTTTTGGCTTGAGTCTCCCCTCCCTCTTAGGCTTGGGGGGGCGGGGGGGGTAGGAGTCAACAGATGTACTAAGGACGATTTGGAGGCGAAACGGACGATTTAGAGGCGAAACGGACGATTTGAAGGGTGAATTTGGGTAGAGTAGACGATTTTGGGGTGCGTTTGGGTAGAACAGACGATTTGGAGGGTGAATTTAGGTAGAAAGGACGATTTTTAAGGTGAGTTTGGGTAGAGTGGACGATTTTGGGGTGAACTTGGGTAGAATAGACGATTTTTAGGGTGACTGAGTAAAAAGGACGATTTTTTGGTGAATTTGGGTAGATTGGACGATTTGGGGGTAAATTTGGGTAGAGTGGACTATTTTTAGGGTGTTTGGGGCAGAGTGGACGATTTTTTGGTGAATTTGGGTAGAGTGGACGATTTTTGGGGTGAGTTTGGGTAGAGTGGACGATTTTCTGGGTGAGTTGAGGTAGAGTGGACGATTTTAGGATGAAATTTGGTATAAAGGACGATTTTTAGGGTGTTTGGGGTAGAGTAGTCGATTTTTAGGGTGAAATGGGGTAGAAAAGACGATTTGAGGAGCGGGGAGGACGATTTAGGGTCAAATTGCTGCAGGATGGACGATTTAAGATGTGGTAGATCATAGAACGGACGATTGGGGGGTTATTTATCAAAGGGACGGACGATTTAGGGGACGAAGCGGGGTTTAGTGAGCGTTTTAAGGACTACGCCGGACGATTTATGGGCAGAACGGACGATTTATGGCCAAAACGGACGATTTATGGGCAGAACTGACGATTTATGGCCAGAACGGACGATTTATGGGCACAACGGACGATTTAAGGCCAGAACGGACGATTTGAGTGGCGAATGGGTGTAGGACGAACGATCTGAGAGCCGAACCAGGGGAGAAAAGACGATTTAGCCTCATTTACAAGACGATTTCCCTAAGACGTTTCGAGTCCAAGCGATTATGTAATTTTTAAAGTTATCACAATCTCCAGACGCTTTCCCTCAGGAAAAAAAAAATCGTGTTGAATGGGTTAAAGACATTTATTTCGTGCCTTATCTAGACGATTTTATTCAGCTGAGGAGAGTTTTTGATACTGGGGGGGGGGTTAGCTATAGCCTTAAACCCTTCAGTGCGAGAAGCCCGTATAAAATCGTCTGACAGCGGAAGAACGAGCGGAAATGGACGTCACCTGCGATTTTGAGGGAGTTGGGGAAAGAAGGGCAACGGCAAAGGAATTATACGTGAAGGAAACAAGAGGAAAAAACGATGGAATGAAGCGATGACTTAGAGTAGAGGGAAGAAGAGGAGGTGAATTTAGAGCAGAGGGAAGAAGAGGAGGTGAATTTAGAGCAGAGGGAAGAAGAGGAGGTGAATTTAGAGCAGAGGGAAGAAGAGGAGGTGAATTTAGAGCAGAGGGAAGAAGAGGAGGTGAATTTAGAGCAGAGGGAAGAAGAGGAGGTGAATTTAGAGCAGAGGGAAGAAGAGGAGGTGAATTTAGAGCAGAGGGAAGAGGAGGAGGTGAATTTAGAGCAGAGGGAAGAAGAGGAGGTGAATTTAGAGCAGAGGGAAGAAGAGGAGGTGAATTTAGAGCAGAGGGAAGAAGAGGAGGTGAATTTAGAGCAGAGAGAAGAAGAGGAGGTGAATTTAGAGCAGAGAGAAGAAGAGGAGGTGAATTTAGAGCAGAGAGAAGAAGAGGAGGTGAATTTAGAGCCACTTTTGAGAGGGGTTGAAGGTCTAATTACAAAGGAATAATACGTGAAGAAAGCAGAAGAAAAACAATGGATTAAAAGCGATGAATTTAGAACAGAGGGAAGAAAAGAAGACAAGTTTTAAAACAGTGTTGATGGGGATTGAAAGGATTAATTGCAGAGGAACCATACGTGAAGAAAATAGGAGGAAAACGATGGATTGAAGCGTTGAATTCAGAGCAGAGGGAAGTGAGGAAGACACGTGTAGAACCACTGTTGATGGAGATTGAAACGTAGATATTTTTATAGTCAGTAGCTCCAGAAGGATTTATGGAGCAGGCACAGAGCTGGAGGGCGAACGACTTCAGGACGAATTGAAACTGGTTCAGAACGAATTTAATGCTGGAAGTGTAGGCATCTGCGTCTACGGCTACATGTGTTGACAGGAGAACGACTTACGAATATGTTGGCGCAGGGAGAACGACTAAGAACATTTTGGCTCTGGAAGAACGACCTAAGAGCACATGAACGAGTTTACCCCTAATTAGGGCTGGAAGAACTACTCAATAACATTTTGGCGCTGGAAGAACGACTTAAGAACAATCTGGCGCTGGAAGAACGACTTAAGAACAAATTGGCGCTGGAAGAACGATTAAGAACAAATTGGCGCTGGAAGAAGAAAAAATTGGCGCTGGAAGAACGACTTAAGAATAAATTGGCGCTGGAAGAACAACAAGAACAAATTGTTGCTGGAAGAACAACTTAAGAACAAATTAGTGCTGGAGGAACAACTTCAGAACAAATTGACGCAGGAAGAACGACTTAAGAACAAATTGACGGAGGAAGAACGACTTAAGAACAAATTGGCGCTGGAAGAACGACTTAACAATTTAACTTAACTCCTTCACCTTAAGAACGCCTTTTTATCTTACGAACATTTTTTTTTTTTTTACCGTACGAGACACGCCTAAGAACAAATTGACTTAACTCCTTCACGTTCAGAACGGTTTTTTATCTTAAGAACTACAATATATATTTTTTTTTTTCACCTTACGAGACACGCATTTTTGAGGATATGCGATCGTTTTCCCTATGTCCAAATGCCCCTGTAATTCCATGTCCTCTTTTTCTGTTAAATTCAGGTTCCATTCAAGCCATTTCATCTCGCTTAGGGAAGACGTCCTCAGGCGGAAGGGTTTAAGAACGAGCTGGCGGCGAGAAATTAGTTGGCGCAGAGGGACGAGTTAGCATAATGTAGGAGGGAATGGCGGAGGATGGGGGGAGGGAGGGGGAAAAGGAGGAGGGAGGAGAAAGGGGACGAATTGTGAGCGTGGAAGCATCTCCCCCGCCACCACTTCCCTGGTGTTGGAGAGGGGTGCCTTCACGTGGTGGCACTGGTATAACTGAGCGATGTGCCTTTACAAACATCCCTCATCTTAGCCTTCACGTGGTGGCACCGATATAACTGGATATGGAGCGTTGTGCATATGCGAACATTCCTCATAGCCTTCGCGTGGTGGCACTGATATAACTGAGCGGTGTGCATATACAGACATCCCTCATCTCCCTCCCTGTCCCCCAAAAGGAAGATGTGGATTGCAAGAGGATGGCTTGTTCAGTCTGCACTCCACCAGGTTTGCAACTACCGCAGCCCTGGAAGTACTGGAAGCTCCCTGGAACGTCTCACTTCAAAACCGTCTGGAAAGGCCAGTGGAAGCACTCTGGAAACAGTCTGAAGCCTTCCTAACCTTGGATGTTTGCAGGGAAACCTCCTGGAATCTCGCCGTGGAAACCATCTGGAAGTTTCCCTGAAAAAAAAAAAAGTCTGGAAAACTTATGGGAAATCCCCTAGAAAGACCTCTGGAACCTCTGGAAGCCCTAGGGAGGACGCTTAAAAAATATTTGGAAGTTACCCGTAAGATAGTATAAAAGCTGTCTCGAAAGCCCATCACAAGCTCTCTAGAAAGCCTTTTGGAAGCCATCTGGAAAGCCATCTTCACATTTCCTGGAAAAACCCTCTTGAAAGCTCTCAGGAACCCCTCTGGAAAAACATCTGGAGACCTTTTTGGAAACACTGTGGAAAATATTCAAGAAATTCTCTGGAAAGTCCTGTGCAAATTTCTGCAGTGTCATGGAAACCGCCTGGAAAATGCTGTGGAAACCTGGAAAGTCTCTGGAAACCGTCTGGAAAATGCTGTGGAAACTTGGAAAGTCCATGGAAACTGTCTGGAAAATGCTATGGAAACCTGGAAAGTCTCTGGAAACCGTCTGGAAAATGCTGTGGAAACCTGGAAAGTCTCTGGAAACCGTCTGGAAAATGCTTTGGAAACCTGGAAAGTCTCTGGAAGCCGTCTGGAAAATCACAGAAAAGCCTCTACTTTGCCCTCAGGAGAGTTTCTGGAAAGCCCTGTGGAAAGCCATTTAAAAACCTCTGGAAAACCTTGTGGAAGCCCCCTGGGAAGCCTCTGGAAAGCGTCTGGAAACCCTCTGGAATCGTCGTTGAATCGTCTACCCCTTAGCACAGAGGAGACGGGAGGCGCTTGACATTTGCTGGGTAAACAGTGCTAGCTCACCCGGCCTGCCTCCACACACACACACACACACACACACACACACACACACACACACACATCCTTACCTATAATTATAAACACTTCCCTGCTGGCTATGCATACACACAGACACTCATGCACACACGTACATTCCATCTGACACGCACACACACACACACACACACACACACACACACACACACACACACACACACACACACACACACACACACACACACACACGAGCTCGCGTCCTGAGGTATGTACGTGTAATATGGCGTCAGAGGCTGAGAGGGGTGTAAGTTTGTGTGTGTGTGTGTGTGTATGTGTGTGTGTGTGTGTGAGAGAGAGAGAGAGGGAGAGAGAGAGAGAGAGAGAGAGAGAGAAATTTACTTCAGATAAATACAAGAACAAAAGAATGAGGAAAATGAGGAAGTTGAAAGAATAAAAAAAAATTAAAAAAAAGAAATAGAGGAGAGTGAAAGAGTGAAACAGAAGAATGAAGTAGGGAAAGAGTGAAAAAAGCAACAGGAGAGGCGATGGACGGGTATGAGGTTGTTGAGATAATGGGAGAAAGAGGAGGTAAGATGGAGAGAGAGAGAGAGGGGGAGAGAGAATATCATCACTCCAAGCAGCATCTCATCACACACACACACACACACACACACACACACACACACACACACACACACACACACACACACACACAGGAGGCAAGACAAGACACACCTGGCTCGGTAGAAAACGGACGAGGTTGGGTCGCTCAAGGGGGAACTATGCTTCGTCTACGGAACATTACCCAGAAGTGCCTCAGGTGAACACAGCTTAACACCCCGGCACATATACCCGACCTGGCGGGGCCCCTGGGACAAGCGTGATGGCCAATTTTCAAAGTGATTTCACACCGATAAAGTCGAGTGCATCCCGGCGCCATTTAGCTAGTGCTGGTTTCCCGAGGGTGCGGGAGGGAGGGCAGGGGTGTGGGTGTGGGGGGCCGAGGTGCGAGGAGAGAGGGGGAAGAGGAGGGGATGAGAGAGGAGGGATGAACTAGGAGATGTGAAGGAGGAAGGGAAGGAGGAGGAGGGATGAGAGAGAGAAGAAGGGGGAAAGGGGAGGAGGGATGAGAGAGAGAGAGAGAAGAGAAGGAGGGTGAAAAAGGAGGGATGAACTAGGAGAAATGAAAGAGGAAGGGAAGAGGGAGGAGGGATGAGAGAGAGAAGAAGGGGGAAGGGGGAGGAGGGATGAGAGAGAGAGGGGGGGAAGAGGAAGGGGGTGAGAGAGGAGGGATGAGCTAGGAGAAATGAAAGAGGAAGGGAAGAGGGAGGAGGGAGGAGAGAGAGAGAGAGAGAGGGGAAGGAAGACGAGTTGGTGGTAGTGATGGGTGAGGAAGGGGAAGAGGAGAGGGGTGATAGAAAGAGGAATGGGGGAAACGGAACTAGAGAGAGGGGGGGACTGGACGAGATAGTGAAAGGAACGAGGGATGAGAGAGGGGGAGAGAGTGAAGGGGAGAGATTTGGTGGTACAGGTTATGGGTAGAGGGGAGAGTAGGAAAAAAAGGGAGGAAGAAAGGAGGGTGAGGATAGAGGGAGGAAAAGGAAAGAGTGGGCGTAAGGATGAGGGAGGTGAGTTGGAGGGAGACAGAAAGGAGAAAGGGTGGAAGGATGGATAAGAGAGGAGGGAGGGAGAGGAGGGAGGAGGGGAGAGAGAGGGGAGGGGAGGGGGAGGAGGGGGCAGAGTTTGTGGTAGTGGTGGTCGTGGGAATATCTTCATCGCGTCATAATTTTTACTTTACTGCTGCTGACTGGAGGTGGGGGATTAGGGGGAGGGGGAGGGTGTGTGAAGAATGGGGAGGGGAGGGAGGGAGGGAGGGGTGGTGTGAAGAATGGGGAGGGGAGGGGAGGGAGGGGTGGTGTGAAGAATGGGGAAGGGAGAGAGGGAGGGAGGGATGGTGTGAAGAGTGGGAGGGGGGAAAGGGAGTGGATGGGAGGTGGAAGGGGTAGGGGTAGTGAAGAATGAGAGAGAGGGGAGGAGTAAGGAGCTCTGAGATATGGAGGAAGGTGAAGAAGGGAGGAAAGGAGGGGAGGGAGAGAGAGAGAGGTGAGGGGAAGAGAACTGGTAGGGAAGAGAAGAAGGGTGCCGTGAAGAATGGAGAGAGGGAGAAGGGAGGAGGAAGATGAAGAGGTGGAGGAAAGGGAGGGGTAGTGAGAAGTGGGGAGGAAGAATTCTGTAAGGGATGGGGAGGAGGGGATGTGCCTTGAAAAATGGGAAGAGGGGGAGGAGAGGGATGGGTGGGGGGAAGGAGGAAGGGGAGAGGAGGGAAGGGAAGGGATGGAGGGAAGAAGCTCGGTGAGAGAGAGAGAGAGAGAGGAAGGAAGAGGAGTGCTTTGGGTGCTGGAGATGGGAGGTTAAGTGTGTGTGTGTGTGTGTGTGTGTGGAGAGAGAGAGAGAGAGAGAGAGAGAGAGAGAGAGAGAGAGAGAGAGAGAGCCGGTACAAAGGTAGGAAAGTAAGGGAGGGAGGGAGGGAGGGAGAGAGTAGGAAATGTAAGAGATGACGAGGAGGGAGGAAGGAGGGAAGGAGGAGAGTGTGAGAAACGAGCAGAGGGAAGGAAGGAGGGAGCGGAGAGGGGACTGAGAGAGATGGGGAGAGAGGGTGAGAGATGAGAGGGGAGGGAGGGAGAGGGGAGGAAGGGAGGGAGATGTGAGAGATGAGTTGGGGAGGGAGGGAAGCGGAGGGGGAGGGTGTGTGAATGATAGGGAGAAGGGTAACAGAAGTGATGGAGAGGGAGGGAGGGAGGGAGGGAGGAAAGGAGGCGTTGATGGAAGGGAGGGGAGGAATGCAGGTAGGAATGGAGGAGTGAAGTGGAGGAGAGGGAAGAAGTAGAGTGTAGGAAGGGGGGGGAGGGAAGGGAGAGGGGGAGGGAGGGAAGGAGAAGGGGAAGGGAGAAGAAAGTAAGAAAGGCGATGTATGATTGGAGGAGAAGGAAAGAGAGGGGGGGAAATAGAGGGGGGGATGGAAGGTATGCAGGGGAGTGTGTGTGTGTGTGTGTGTGTGTGTGTGTGTGTGTGTGTGTGTGTGTGAGAGAGAGAGAGAGAGAGAGAGAGAGAGAGAGAGAAGTACCGAGAACTACGAGCTGAGACGTTAATAACAAGGCAACAACGCGCTGAACACGAGACGAGAACACACACAGAAGAGAGAGAACAATACGAGACCACACACCGAAACCAGAGCCAAGAAAACACACGGAAAGTACATCGAGGACAGCAAAAGAACACGTCGAGAACAGCACAAGAACAGATCGAGAACAGCACAAGAACAGATCGAGAACAGCGCTAGAACACATCGAGAACAGCACAAGAACATACTCCTCTTTCCCTCTGCCAGCGCCTCGTCCTCGCATGTCTCGTCCTCGTCACCCTTGAGACCCCATACCTCGTCCTCGTTAAGAATTGCGAGGACGTAACTGAGATGGAGGGCCAGGTTTTGACTCGAGGGTTGTATAATGTGGTGGCGATAGAGGGGGGGGAGGAGGAGGAGGCGAAGGAGGGGGAATAGGAGGAAGAGAGGAGGCGAAGGGGAAGAGGGATGGGGTGGGATAAGGGGGAGGAAGAGAGGAGGTAAGGGAGGGTGATGGGAAGAGGGAGGAGGAGGAGGAGGAGGGGGAATAGCAGGAAGAGAGGAGGCGAAGGGGAAGAGGGAGGGGGTGGGATAAAGGGGAGGAAGAGAAGAGGTAAGGGAGGGTGATGGGAAGAGGGAGGAGGAGGAGGAGGGGGAATAGGAGAAAGTGAGGAGGTGAGGGAGGGAGACGGAAAGAGGGTGGAGGAGAAGAGGAGAAAGGGGGGAGTTGGAGGAGGAATACAAAGGAGTACAAAGGAAAGCAAACAGCAACAGACCTATTACACCTTTCGAGATTGTTAGGTAGAGGATAGATTATAACCAACAATTCTACCTGTAAAAGACAAGGATAGGCAAGCAGGAGGGCAAAAGGAGGAGAGGAGAAGAGGAGGAAAAGAATGAGGGGATAGGAGGAAGAGAGAAGATGGCTGGATTAGAGAAGGGGGAAGAAGAAAAGAAAGTAGGTAAGGAAAGAAGTGAGAATGGTTGAAGATAGATTGTGGAGAGGGGGAGGAGGAGGAGGAGGAAGGGAATAATTGGGGAGGGAAGAAGAGGAAGAGGAGGGAAAAGGAAGGGAAGAAGGAGAAGGAGAAGGGTGAAGAAGGGGGAAGGAAGAGAAGGGTAGGGAAGGGAAGAAAAAGAGGAGGAAAGAGGAGAGGTGGAGGGGGAAGAAGAGGAAAGGTAGAGGTAAGAGGAATGGATTGAGATGTAAGGTCTAGTTCTGACTCAAGGACTCTATAATGAGGTGGTGAGATGGAGGGGGAGGAAGAGGAAGAAGATGAGAAAGAGGGGTGAGACTGGAGGAGGAGGAGGAGGAGGAAGAGGAGGGGGTTTGTTGACGGTAGGTAGGGAGAAGAGAAGGAAGAAGAGGAAGGAAAGAAGAGGGGAAGAGAAAGGAGAGAAGGAGAGAATTAAGTACAAAGGAGGAAGAGTAAGAAACAGATGAAAAATGAAGAGGAAAGGAAGAGGAAGAGAGGGATAGGGAACAGGAAGTTAATAGAAGAAAATGAATGATAAAAGAGGAAGAGAGCATGAGGGAGGAAGTCTTGGATTGGTGGAGATGAGTGGTGGTGATGAGGGATGTATTTTTCATTTTACCCAAGCTGATGTAAGGATTTTTTATTCAGTGTATAAGACCCCCATCTCGTCGTGAATAAATGAATGAAGGACCAACATCTAACTCTTCCAGTTCTAAGTCTCTAAGGCCAGATCGTCTAGAAATTATAGTCTTCTAACTCTCCCCAGGGCTTAGTAAACTCGTGGTGAGATGACATGGCATATAAAGATCTTTGAGGTGAAGAGGTATTTTGTCGTGGCCTCTCGGGATTACCTTGGGGGTCAAAGGTTAAATTGCTCTTGTTGAAATTCCGTGGCACGTTCTCTTTACCGGTTTATTTTTGTATCCGGTAGGTCGATATATCCCAGAACTTTACCTGTGCTATCTGTGTTGAGGTAAGAGATGCAGATAAAGCAGAATATAGAGAGGTGACCAGTTACCTGCGAAATGTATCTCGAAGGAGTTTGCTACCTGGATGAAAATGTCTTGGGAAGTAATTAATATACCTTGCTACCTTTTTTTTCACGACCTGCCGAGTCCTTACCCCTTTCAGTCCAGTTAATGGCTAAGTGTAGTTAAATTGGAGGACCAGTTTCACTAGTAACCAAGGAGACTCATCTCTGCATAGTATCTAAGCTTATATATACTTTTTCAACCACGAGTTATTGTTTTAGATGTGACATATTAACCTTCTCCAGTACCCCTTCTCTACGTCGACGATTTTTGGTTTTCATTCCACCAGACGATTTTTCTCAGCTCAAGGACATGTGGTGGTGTGTCTAGGACTGTTGGGCCTTAGGAAACGGGCTTTTAAACCTATGTCCAGAGTCAGAAAAAAAAAATGCGGGATCAAGAACAATCTCATTCTCTCTCCAATTCGGTTATTATTGTTTCATTCATTAATTAATTCGTTTGTTCATTCATTCCTTTATTTATCTATTTATTCATTCATTCATTCATGTATTCTTTCATTCATTCGTTCATTCATATATTCACCCATTCATTCATGTATTTTTTCATTTGTTCATTCATTGATTCATGTATTCACTCATTCATTCATTCATTCATTCATCCATTCTTTCATTCATTCATTCATCCATTCGTTCATTCATTCACCCTACCTCCAGACGACCTTACTCATGAACTACCTTCCGTAGTGAAGACAATCCAATCATTTTTACTTGCAGTTATTTTCATTCTTATAACCTGCAGATGATTTGAATACGCCTGGGAAAAAAAATATAAGTCAAGAGGAATTGTTGAAGCCATATCTGATCCTTCTAGTCTTCTAAATGTCTCCTAAGATGAACAGAATCGTCTTAAGGTGGAAGAAGATAAGACGGGAGAGTGAAGGGGTTGGGAGTGTTTGTGTCAGGTAGGGTGATGAGGGGAAGTGCATGTGTTGGTGTAGATTTGTGAGTGGGGTGGGATGTGTGTGTGTGTGTGTGTGTGTGTGTGTGTGTGTGTGTGTGTGTGTGTGAGAGAGAGAGAGAGAGAGAGACTGTGAATGCAGGTCGCCTTCATTGGATGTTAGAATTCATGACTGCAGAGATGGGAGTATTTCAGAGAGAGAGAGAGATGTATTTTCCCCTTCTCGTAACAAACATAGCCTAAGAACCGTACCCTCAGACAGACGGACAGGACAGACAGAAGACAAACAGACAGACAGAGAGGCAGACAGAAGACAGATGAAGAGAGGAAGACAGAGAGAGAGAGAGGTAGGCAGGCAGACAGACAGACAGATAGGCAGACAGACAGACAGATAAACAGGCAGAAGACAGATGAAGAGAGACAGACAGATAGAGAGGCAGGCAGACAGACAGACCCCACATCTCAAGACGCCCTTCGTTCCTTTCACGTTCCTTGCTTCCGTTCCTTCAAGCAGTTCAACTAATTGGCACATTCGGCCTTGTTTGTCTTCAGGGATAATGAGGGTCTCGATAGTTCAACTCTAGTGGCCATTATCGCTGATTTAGGAGGCTGGGGGCGGGAACAATGAAAGTGCTACCCCCCCCCATTCTCTCTCTCTCTCTCTCTCTCTCTCTCTCTCTCTCTCTCTCTCTCTCTCTCTCTCTCTCTCTCAGATAGTTGATTGACATAATGTCTAACTTTACTATGATTCTCTCTGTGTCTCTCTCTCTCTCATGCCTTTTACACAATATTCTCACTAATTCTCAGCATTATTCATCTTCCTCCTTCCTCACCGTCCCCTGTCTTCCCTCCTCTCCCTTAAGACATTCCCCTAAGTGATTTATTCTTATAGTAGTTACGTTGGGCTCTACGGAAACATTGGGAAGGTGTGTTCTGATTTCTCTTATAATTTTTACCTGTGTTATTTTACCTGCGTCTTGAACTAATAGGATGAGAGCGTCGCGTGCTTAGTTTATTCTTCCAGGAGAAAACCTTTGAATTAACCCTCGCCATGTCCATATCGGGAGTCATACAACGCCTTACGATTTTTCTTCTGTGTGCTTACGATCTTTCTTTTGTGCTTACGATCTTTCTTCTGTGTGCTTACGATCTTTCTTCTGTGCTTACGATCTTTCTTCTGTGCTTACGATATTTCTTCAGTGCTTACGATTTTCTTCTGTGCTTACGATTTTCTTCTGTGCTTACGATTTTCTTCAGTGCTTACGATCTTTCTTCTGTGCTTACGATCTTTCTTCTGTGCTTACGATCTTTCTTCTGTGCTTACGATCTTTCTTCTGTGCTTACGATCTTTCTTCTGTGCTTACGATCTTTCTTTCTTCTGTGCTTACGAATTTTCTTCTGTGTGCTTACGACTTTTCTTTTTGCTTACGATCTTTTTTCTTCTGTGCCTACGAATTTTCTTCTTCTGTGCTTACGATTTTTTCTGTGCTTACGATCTTTCTTCTGTGCATACGATTTTTCTTCTGTGCTTACGATTTTACTTTGTGCTTACGATCTTCTTCTGTGCTTACGATCTTTCTTCAGTGCTTACGATATTTCTTCTGTGTGCTTACGATATTTCTTCTGTGTGCTTACGATTTTACTTCTGTGTGCTTACGATATTTCTTCTGTGTGCTTACGATATTTCTTCTGTGTGCTTACGATTTTACTTCTGTGTGCTTACGATATTTCTTCTGTGTGCTTACGATATTTCTTCTGTGTGCTTACGATATTTCTTCTGTGTGCTTACGATATTTCTTCTGTGTGCTTACGATATTTCTTCTGTGCTTACGATATTTCTTCAGTGCTTACGAATTTTCTTCTGTGCTTACGATATTTTTCCATTTTTCGTTTTTTTTTTTTTCCTTCTACGGTGTTTTTGCGTTTTTTTTTTTTGTTTTTTTTTGTTATTGGTGTTTGCGAATGCGTTTTTTTCCTTTTTTTTTCTTTTTCGGGAATGTGTTTTTTTTTTTTTCGTTTTCCTTTTGTGGTGGTGTTATGATTCCGCCTGTGTGTGTGTGTGTGTGTGTGTGTGTGTGTGTGTGTTTCGATTCAGACATGTGTTTTCTAGGGTTTGTTAAGTATACGATGTGAGAGAGAGAGAGAGAGAGAGAGAGAGAGAAAGAGAGAGAGAGAGAGATTTGTTTAGTATACGATGTGAGAGAGAGAGAAAGAGAGAGAGAGAGAGAGAGAGAGAGAGAGAGAGAGAGAGAGAGAGAGCTGTATCGAAATGTGAAGATAAATATCCGTAGAATTTTCCTTTGAATGAATATTGGGAGAGAGAGAGAGAGAAGTAGATTAGTGGAAGAAAGGGAGAGAAAAGAAAGGAGGAGAATGAAAGATGAAGAGGAAGAGGGGGAGGCAAGTGGGAAGAGGAGTAAAGACATGAAGGGAAGAAGGAGGAAGAGGAAGAGAAAGAACAGAGTGGGTTGTAGAGGGAGAATAAAAGGTAGGAATGAGGAAATGGGGAGATGGGCGATGGAGAATGAGGAGGGGAATGAGAGGAAGGGATGGAGGAGAAGAGGGGAAAGAGGAAGGGGGATATGTGAGGAAGAAGGAGTGGAAGAAAGGATTGAAGAAGAGTAGGGCGAGAGGGGAAGGGAAGAGGATGAGAAATGTAAGGTGGAGGGGGAGAGAGGGGGGAAAGGGAGAGAATGGAGAGAGAGGGATGATGGAAACGAATGTAAGGGAAGAGAAAAGGGAATAGGGAGAGAGGAAGGAAAAGGAAAGTAGACGGAGATGAAAGGAGAGGGAAGAAAGGAGAAAGGGAAAAGAAGAAAGAGGGAATGAAAGAAAAGCAAAAGGAGGAAGAGGATGATGAAGGGAAAGGAAGAGAGGAGAAGGAAGAGTATGCGTAGGAAGATAAGATGGGATGAAAGGAAGCAATAAAGAGGTGGGGAGAAGGAGACCAAGATAGAAGCGACGGAGAAAAGAGTGGCTGGGTTTTAAGTGAGGTAAGAGAGGGTAAGGGAGTGCGGTGGTCAAGTGGTCGAGAAGTGCGCTGCTGACCGAAAGAACGCGAGATCGAACCCAAGTCCAGCATGACATTTCTCCACCCCGGCTAATACCACCATCACACCAGTCCTGAATGAGACAGTCCTGTGGTGTAATAAGGCAGGTGAGGCAGAGTAAGGCAGGTGAGACAGTAACAGTGAGGTGGTGTAAGGCAGGTGAAGCAGTGACAGAGTGTAAGGCAGGTGAGGCAGAGTGACAGAGTGAGGCAGGTAATGGGTTAGGAAGGAAGGACAGGGAGAGGTTAACTAATGAGGTGAGAGGCTTTACTTAACTACTGATTAAGAGTGATTGCACCCTTACTCCTCTCTCACACTAGCCTCTCACTCTCACACCTCACTCTCACTCATGCCTCTCACCTTCACCTTATCTCACTGCATTCAGACACCTCACCGTGTCTTTCTGTGTGTGTGTGTGTGTGTGTGTGTGTGTGTGCTTACGATACAGCTCTCGGGTCGTTCATCACAGAAGCAGCGTCCCGGCACGACCTGTCAACCCCCTCCCTTTCTCCCCTCCCCCTCACGTCTGGGGGGAGGGGAGGGGAGGGGGAGAAGAGGGAAGAAGGGGAGAAGGAGAGGGAGAAGAAGAGTGACAGGAGAGCAACAGGCTGTCTAAGATATGGGAAAGAATGATATATAGTGATTCTGTGAAAGTTTTTGTGTGTGGGTGGATTTGTGTAGTTGCAGTGGAAGGTGTGGTGGTAGTTGGTGGTGGTGGTGGTGGTGGTGGTTGTGGTTATGACAGTAGTAGTTGTGGTTATAATGGTTCATGGTAGCAGTTCTGATGGTGATTTATTGTTATTGTTGTTATTAATTTTGTTGTTTTTGTTATTTACTACCACTAAAATGCTTCTTTTTATGTTACAGGTATGTGGAGTGGCGTGGAGTAAGTGGTAAGTGTAGGAATATTGAGCGATATACTGGCATTTTACACACACACACACACACACACACACACACACACACACACACACACACACACACACACACACACACACACACTTTTCTTTCTCGCTTTCCAGTTACCGCTCTCTTCCCATCTCCTTCACTTCCTCTTTCCCCTAAACTCCTCTCTCCCCTCACTTCACCTCCTTACTCCTCCACTCTCTTCTTTCCTCCTTTCCCCTCACCTTTCCTCTCCCATCCCCCATCCTCCCTTCACCATCCAACCCCTTCTCCTTTCCCGCAGCCCATCCCCCTTTCCAATTTCTCTCTCCATTTCTCCTCCCTGCTCTCTCTTCCCTCTCTCATCTTCCCTCTCCCATTCTTTTCCTCCCCATCCCTGCTTCCCCGTCCTCACCTCCGCTTCTCCCCACTCCCATTTTCCTTCTCCCATTCCTCTGTCCTCCCCTGTTTCTCTCCATCTCTCCCCTCTCCTCTCCCTCTCCCATCCTGGCTTCCATTTCAACCCTCTTCTTCTCTTTCCCCACTCTCATCCTCACGCTCTCCTCCCCTCTCCTCTCCTCCGCCTCTCCCCTCTCCCATTTTCCCTCTACCTCTCCCCTCCCTGCTCTCGTTACCATCAATTACCTTTATATCCCCTGGCTGGTCATTTCACAGGTGCTTAGATTCCACGTGGCCCGACGCACCCATGTGGCTTTGTTTTGGTTATGCACGTGCGTTGAGGAAGCACGTGGCAGAGGAAAGACGCGTTGTGGAAAACGTATTGGAGAGAACGCTTAAATATTGAGAACGTATGATTGAGAGGACATGTAGGATGGGTTACACGTGGTGAAAATAGGATGAGGAGGCATGGTAGGCGAAGCACGTGGCATAGAAGCACGTGATAGAAAAAACACGTGATACAAATGCTCGTGATAGAAGAAATACTTGGTAGAAGAAAGCATAGAAAAAGTCGATACAGAAACTCGTGGTAGAAAAATACAAGTACACAAATAAACACACGTGGTAGAAGAATTATGTAAACAAACACACGTGGTAGAAATATGTAAACAAATACACGTGGTAGAAGAATTATGTAAACAAACACACGTGGTAGAAATATGTAAACAAATACACGTGGTAGAGAATTATGTAAACAGACTCGTAGTTAAAGAAGTTAACAAACACACGGGGTAGAAGAAATGCTATCACGTAAACAAACTCCAAACTCCAATGAAATAAAAAAATAAATAAACGCGGAAACACACTCACTTCGACGAAAAAAAAAAAGAAAGTATTCACAGACACATGACACAGAACGTGGTAAAGAAAATAAAAATAAAAACACGCAAACAAACTCTTGTCACACGCACACATGGAGAAACAATACAAACTCACGTGGTAGAACACATGCGTCAACAAACCCACGTGGTAGAAGAAAAACGTAAACAAACCCACGTGGTCGCAGAAATCTGTAAACAAACCCACGTGGTCACAGAGATTTGTAAACAAAGACACGGAAATGCATGTAGAAGAAATACAAAAACAGTCCCACGTGGTAGACGAAATCGCAAACCCACGTGGTAGAAAAATTCCGTAAACAAATGCACGTGTTGTGAGAAATCTGTAAACAAACCCACGTGGTATAAGAACACGTGGGTGCGTATAAGAGGACGTGTGAGTGACGTGGGCTCAACAGGTCGGGTGATGGTGGTTGGAGACTATAAAACTGGTTGATGGCTCGGGTAGGTAGTGCTGTGGTGGTGGTGGTGGTGGTGCAGGGGAGGGGAAGGGGGCTGCCTCTGCTCTTGCGCCTCTTACCACACTCTTGCTCCTGCTCTTCCTTCGCTTCCTCCTCTTCTTGTTTTAACTTTTCCTCTTCCTTTGCCTGCTCTTCTTCATGCTTTAACCCTTTCTTCTCCTTTGCCTTCTCTTCTTGCTTTCACTCTTCCTTTTCCTTTGCCTCCTCTTCTTGCATTCACTCTTCCTTTGCCTCCTCTTCTTGCATTCATTCTTCCTTCTCCTTTTCCTCCTCTTGTTTTCACACTTCCTCTTCCTTTGCCTCCTCATCTTCATGCTTTCACTCTTCCTTCTCCTTTGCCTCCTCTTCTTTTCACTGTTCCTCCTCCTCTGCCTCGTCTTCTTTTCATTCTTCCCTCTCCTTTGCCCCCTCTTCTTTCCAGTCTTCCTTCTCCTTTGCCTCCTCTTCTTCCTGCTTTCACTTTTTCACTCTTCCTTCACCTTCGCCTCTACTTCATAATTTCACTCTTCTGCTTGTCTTCCTATTTCTCGTCCTCTTCCTTGTCATCTTTCTTAAATTCTTCCTTGTCGAAAGGGATTGCTTCTGTCACGACACTCGCTCTTCCTGTTGCTGTTCCTTCGTCTCCTCCTCCTCATCGTCACTCTTCCATTTTCATTGTTTTTTCCACTTCTTCGTCGTCTCTGTTCTAAAATGGGCATCATTTTATCTATCTATCTATATCATCTGTCTGTCTATCTCTTGTCTGTCTATCTGTCTCTGTATCTATCTCTTACCTGTCCATCTGTCTGTCTGTATCTGTCCCTCTATATCTGTCTCTTGTCTGTCTGTCTATCTCTTATCTATCTGTCTCTTATCTGTCTGTGTCTGTTTGTATGTCTGTCATTAGATATGGTAAATAGACTTACTTCTCAACCCTTGAACCTAACCCAGCCTTCCTATACTCAGTTTTTTTTTTTTTTAATCGAAGCGAAGATGCACTTTACGGATTGGTGATTATTGGCTGAAGGCAACATGACTTCATAATCTAGCATTATTAACTGACAACAAATACCTGAGGGGGAATATTGGTTTATTAAATATTTTTTGGACATGTTGCATTCAGCCACTTATCATCAACCTGTCAAGTGAATCTTCGCCTCAATTAAAAAAAACGGAGTATACAGTAGTTTTGGCTAACCGAGTCCAACCTGCAATCCTCCTGTATAACAAAAATAGACTACTAGACACAAGAAAATACAATAGTTGGCAAATTACAAAAGATAAGGATACGAAGACAGCCTAATTACCCACGAGATAACGAGGATAGCCCTAATTACCCACGAGATAACGAAGATTAGCCATAATTACCCACGAGATAACGAAGATTAGTCATAATTACGCACGAGATAGAAGATAGGCCTAATTACCCACGAAATGAAGATTAGCCATAATTACCCACGAGATAACGAAGATTAGCCCTAATTACGCACGAAATAACGAAGATTAGCCCTAATTACACACGAGATAACGAAGATTAACCCTAATTACGCACGAGATAACGAAGATAGACCTAATTACCCACGAAATAACGAAGATTAGCCCTAATTACACGAGATAACGAAGATTAGCCTTAATTACCCACGAGATAATGAAGATTAGCCCTAATTACCCACGAGATAACGAAGATTAGCCCTTAATTACACGAGATAACGAAGATAGCCTAATTACAGATGTGTTATCCCCTCCCTTTGCATACTATCAGCTTTCAATTAGGATAATTGACTTGATTATAATTTTTTGTGGCTTGATTAAAAAGTATTGGGCGGCTTCTCGGAGATTCGGATTGATTCGGCCGCTTCTCGGGGATTCGGATCGATGCGCGCAACACTGACCATCTCGCCAGCTTGTCTCATACCCCTAGACCACCAGGCGTAGTGAACAGAGTGTGTGGATAATAGTAATAATAATAATTAAAAAAAAAAAATAATAATAATAATGATAATAATAAAAATAATAATAATAATAATAATAATGTCAAACCAACAATAATAGTAATAATAAAAGTAGTAGTTGTAATAGTAATAGTAGTAGTGGTAGTAATAATAATAGTAGTAGTAGTAGTAATAATAATAATAATAATAATAATAATAATAATAATAATAACAAACCATTTAATAAACTTCAATCCTATTTTAAAAGACTCATTCCCAGTATCAATTCACCCACACACAGACAGATGGCGTGCAGGTGGTGAGACATTGGAACCATGTCAATTAGGCGCAACCATACTATAGGTTATTCACATTAACTTGGCCCAGAGTTCCGTCTTTTCGCAGATTATTTCACGTAGCTCAGTGGCAGGAAAAGACACTGCTACGGCGCTGCATCCTTTCCATAGCCCTTCTTCGTGACTAGCATCGTAATGTTAGTCTACTGTTACAACTGAGCATTGAAGAGGAGAGGGTAATTTTAGGCCAAGTTAGAGTGAAAAGAGTATAGGAAACGTGACTGTCAGGGAGCAAAACACACACACACACACACACACACACACACACCATGACAACTTCTATGACAAGTAATCCTAATGACAAGTTCAGTGACAATTCTAGGCTCACAGGAAAGCGGTCATTATAGTCAAAGTCTTATTAGTAATCGCTGCAACAGGTGGGGTTCGAACTCGGGGCCACGCAGTTAGCAGTCCATTACTCAACCCATTAGCCTATCACCTCGGCTGTGAAGAATGTTGAAGAGTGTATCGCTTGAGCACGCTTCGAGACACCCACACCACACCACACCACACCACACCACACCACACCACACCACACCACCGTGCATGTAAAATAAAAACCAAACTTAGTACACCACCACACCACACCACACTTCACCACACCATAACCGGACTTTCCATGCCTTAATCCCCCCTCCTCCCCCCTCCCCACTAGCACGGAGGGAGAGAGGGGGAGGGGAGTGGGGGAGGGGGAGAAGATTTACCTTACCTCTCCACGGGTCACTGGCGTTGGAATGTGTGCTTGTCTCGTGTGTGTGTGTGTGTGTGTGTGTGTGTGTGTGTGTGTGTGTGTGTGTGTGTGTGTGTGTGTGTGTGTGTGTGTGATACCCTGCCGCCGTGGACTCACCCCCTCTTACCCCCTCTTATCCTCTTGTCTCACCCTGTCCTACCCTCCCACACCCTGTCACTACGCCTCCTTCACTTCACTTTCACCCTGTCACGTTGTATCCACTCCCTGCTACACTCTCTCTCCACACCCTGTCACACCGTATCCACACCCTGTCCCACCTTATCGTACTTTCACCATATGTCACACCCTGTAGTTCACCCTTACACCCTGTACCCATACCCTGCCTCTCCCACACCCTGTCACAACACATCTACACCCTGCCACACCATACCAGCACCCTTTTTTTTTTTTATCAAACCCTCCTTTACCCACCACACCCTGTTTCACCCTGTCTTTCTTGCACCTTATCTCGCTCCATCGTATTCCTCTCCCGCCACACCCTGTCCCACCCTCTCCCTCCTCACATATTACACGTCTCATATCCACCGCTCCATCCTACTCATTTGTACTCTCACCCTTCCACGCTCCCCGCCCTCATCTCACACCCTCACCCTTTCCCCCACCCTCTTACACCCTTTTCCCTCTATCTCCATTGCCCACCCTTGGATATCCCACCCTTTCCCTTTGTGACCCACCCTTTTCCTCCCTTCTTTTACCTCTTTCTTGCTGTCTTCCCTTTCGTGTTTCGCCATCTTTCCTCCTCTTGCAGTTCCTTTTCCTCTCCCCCCATCGACACCCTCCCATCCATATGTCTTACTTCTCCCCATCCCACCCTTTTCCATTTTGTCCCGGCCTTTTCTTCCACTGCCACCGTCTTCCTCTGCCCTTTTCCTCTCTCCTCTCATTCCCTTTCCTCTTTCTCCTCTTCTTTTCCCTGTTCTGTATTCGTCCCATTCTTTCCCAGTCCTCTTGTTTGCTCAGTTGACCATTCTGCATAACCTTCCTCTCCTCTCTTCTCCGTCCTTCCCATATTACCTCCCTCCTCCTCCTCTCAGTCCTTCCCTCAGTGCTTCCTCTCTCTTCTCATTGCCTTTCCTCTCCTCGCGTCTCCTCTGTTCCATTTATTCTCTTCTCTTCGTGTCTCCTGTCATACCCCTATCCTCCCTCTCCCTTCTCTCTCAAACACGCCATCCAGCACAGCGTCACCCTTTCCTCCCTTTGCCATTCCCTTCCCCCTTCACACCCCTCTAGTACCCCCCTCCCACTCCCCTCCACACCCCTCTAGTATCCCTTCCCCTTCCTCTCCACACCCCTCCAATATCCCCCTCCCCCTCCCCCTCCCCTCCCTTCTTCCCATTCTCCCCCCCTCCCCGGCCGTCACTCAGCCGGCCTCCCTCCGTTCTCCAGTGTTTTGATTTCCGCCACATAAAAGCGAGCCGTAAACCAGGAATCATGGTCGGAAGATGCGTTTTAAGCGTTTTAGGGCCTCGTAAGTGGGCGGGTATGGGCGTGGGGGGTGGGTGGGGGGCGTGGGAGGGGGGTGGGGGCGTGGGGGGATGTTTACTGACCCGCGATGAGGTTGGGGGTGTAAGAGGAGATCAAGTTGTACCGCGTCTTGTTGTTTTCTTGTCCTGTCTGTCTTTTGAGGTGGATGGGATGCGTGGGAGATTGTTTTGATGTGTGTGTGTGTGTGTGTGTGTGTGTGTGTGTGTGTGTGTGTGTGTGTGTGTTTTAGTTGCTTTGTGTCGTGTCTTCGTGTTTTGACTCTCTCTCTCTCTCTCTCTCTCTCTCTCTCTCTCCCTCCCTCCCTCCCTCCCTCCCTCCCTCCCTCCCCTTCCCTTCCCTTCCCTTCCCTTCCCTTCTTCAGTCCCTTTTCCACAAGCACCTCTCTTCCTCATCCATCAGTCCTCAATCCCTCCTATCCCACACCTCCATATCATTCTCTTAACCTCGCCATTTATCCATCTATCTGTTCTTTAGTGAGAGAAACAGGTGTCAGTAATGTATTGGCAAAACTGATATTGAAGAAGGGAAGACCAAGGATGAGATGGAGGGATGGGGTGGAGAGGTATATGATGGAGGGGGGGTGTGAGTTGGAGGGAGGGTACCAAATGGCAGAGCGACGTGGAGGCGTTTTTTTTGTGGCCCGTCCCTTACAAGATTAAGGCGTGTGGCAATAGATAGATAGATAGATAGATGAATAGATATGGAACATGTAGTGGCAGTTGTGTAATGGAGTTGCAAGTATGTATTGTCTTAAATATGGCATGAATTTTCTCTCTCTCTCTCCCTCTCTCTCTCTATCCTTGTCAGTTCATGTCTTTCCGTCCAGTGGCGGAGCAAGACAGTACTACGGCTCTACATCCTTTCCATAGCGCTTCTTCATGACGGCTCTGTGTCCTTTCCATAGCACTTCATGACGGCCCTACAGCCTTTCCATAGCACTTCTTCGTGACTGGTGCTGCGTTCCTGTGTTCATGTCCTGTTACACCTGAAGATGGAGAGGTGTAATTTAGGCCAGGTGAGGGTGGACCAGGGCAAGGTAAAGGATATGGGTTTAATAGGCTGATTAAAATCGTCTGAAGGCAGCAAGAGGGAAGAAATAAAAGACATCATCGTTCTGAAAGGGTACAGTCTTTCAGCCCGAGGACCCGGTTTTTTGTTTCATATTTTTTCATCTTTTTTTTTTTTTTTACTCGGCTCGGTGGAGATTTTTTCCTGAACACCTTCCATTAACTGATTTATTTCGGGATGGCTTTATTAATAAGTGAAATCGTCTCTGAGTAGCAGGGTATTGTATAAAAATAAAAGGTGATCTTGTGTGGAAGGGGTGGTGTTTGTTGTGGTATTGCTGTGTGTGTGTGTGTGTGTGTGTGTGTGTGTGTGTGTGTGTGTGTGTGTGTGTGTCTTGCGTATTAGGTCACCATGTACGTCTATTGTTTGTGTGCGTGTGGAGGTGCAGGTATGTGTATGTGCGTTTCAGGTCAGTTTGTACGTGAGTGTTACCTGTGTATCCCTGAATGTGTGTGTGTGTGTGTGTGTGTGTGTGTGTGTCTTGCGTATTAGGTCACCATGTACGTCTATGTTTGTGTGCATGTGGAGGTGCAGGTATGTGTATGTGCGTTTCAGGTCAGTTTGTACGTGAGTGTTACCTGTGTATCCCTGAATGTGTGTGTGTGTGTGTGTGTGTGTGTGGTGCAGGTGTGTTAGGTTGGACCCTGGCTATTTCCGCCGCCATCAGACCGGCCTTAACCCACCACTTGTATTTTGCTCCCGCCCAGATGAAGTAGCGGGGCCCCGTTCCTGCCTCGTGTTTACACCTGCGGCGTTAAGTGGGTCTCGGCTCAGGTGCTGCCCGGCTACCTTAATGGACACCCCCTTTTACCTCCTGCCTGCCCCTTCTGTTGTCCTCCGCAGCGTGTGTCCTCCTGTGGCCTCGTCTGTGCTATTTTGTCCTCGTGTGTCCTTGTGCTGTGTCTTCGTTCTGTGGGCTGTTGTGTCCCCCTCCTGTTTCTGTGGCATAGTAGTGCTTAAAAGATGTCCCTGTTTGTCTCCTACCACCCCTTCTGTGTCCTGTTTCTGTGTCCTCATTTGTCCTGCTGTATGTCTGCTCTGTCGTGGGGTGTACCGTGTTTTGTCCTTCTGTGGCCACTCGCTTCCTTTCTGTGTCATCCTGTTTTCTTGGTATGTTTTTGCGACTTAATTTTACGTGTCTGAGCACCATCTTCTCTTTTCCTTGTCCATATCCTCCCGCTATTGCGTCCTGTCATCCTGTTTTGTCCTGCGTTTGTGCCCTGGTTGTGCTGTTTTGTCCTCTCCTGCCCCGGTTGCCCTGCCTTGCCGTGCCCTGCTGTCTCCTGCTTCTCTGTCTCACCACTGCTTATAAGATGTCAAATTTTACGTGTTCTCTTGCCCCAATGCTGCCGGTCTTGCCCTCCTGCTGTGTTTTTCCTGCTGTTTTGAAGTGCTGTGTCCTGGTTGTGCTGTTTTGTGCTGTGTCTTGTCCTGATTTCCCAGCGTACTGTATCCTCCTACTTCTTTGGCTTCTGCTTATGGCGCCCTTTCTTCCCTGCTGTCTCGCCCTTCTATTGTCTTAACTGCTATTTTAGTCCTGTTCCGTGTCTTGCTGTCTTTTCCTGCTGTCTTTAGGTGTGCTGTATATTCTCCTGTCTTTATAGCCTTGTGTCTTTCCCTGCTTTGTCTTCCTCCTATTTTCTTGACTTGTTTTCAGAGCTTAAAGGTACTGAGTTGACAACCCTTTTTCCCACGTTCTCGATTGATGCTCTTCTTTTTTCTGTTGTTCCCTGTCTTTCTGTTTTGTCCTGTTTGTGTCTTTGTTTTGTCCTATGTCTGCTTTGTTTTGTCCTGTTTGTGTCTTTGTTTTGTCCTGTTTGTGTCTTTGCTTTGTCCTATGTCTACTTTGTTTTGTCCTGTTTGTGTCTTTGTTTTGTCCTGTTTGTGTCTTTGTTTTGTCCTGTTTGTGTCTTTGTTTTGTCCTATGTCTGCTTTGTTTTGTCCTGTTGTTGTCTGTTGTATTCTGTGTCTGTATCGTTGTTTTGTTTTGTCCTCCTTGTTTTGTTTTGTCCTCCTTCTTTGTCTCGGGGTTGTGCTTTGTTTTGTCTCGTTTCTTTGTCTTGTTTGTGCTCTGTTTACGTGTTTCTTTGTCTTGCTTGTTCTTTGTTTTGTCTTGTCTTGATTGTGCTTTGTTTTGTCCTGTTTTCTTTGTCTTACTGGTGCTGTTTTGTTTCTTTGTTTGGGTAGTGCTTTGTTTTATCCTGTTTGTCTTGCATGTTCTTTGTTTTGTTTCTTTGTCTTGATTGGTCTTTGTTTTGTCCTGTGTCTTTGTCTTGGTTTGCCCTGCTCTTCCCTGCTTCTGCTTTGTTGTCCTGCTGATTTGTCCTGCCGTGTCCTTTCCTTCTGTCCTGTCCTATTTTTCACGACCTACGGCTTGCATATGTCCTGCGCTGCTGCTGTTGTTATTGCTGTGCCCTGCTGTGTCCTGCGCTCTTATGTCCTTCTCCCGTGTCTTGTCCTTCCCTGTTGTGTCCCTAGCACCTTTTCCTTGGCGATTTATTTTTGGATATGGCTGTTTAATATCTTCTTGTACTTATCTATGGCGATATTAGAAGGATCCGCGTAACACAAAGGACTGTTATAAGTAAAATAAGTCGCTCAGGAAAAGGTATTAGGGGGCCTTACCTCTTCTGAGTATAATTGTGAATAGTAGTTAGAATAAGAAAAAAAATAGTCTCTGTGATGAAAAGATTAACACAGTTCCCCGTCTACTTCCTCCCTCTCCATGCGTTATAGGTTTCCATCCCTCTCCTGCTTTCCTGCTTTGACCTGCTCTGTTTTGTTTATGCTGTCCTGGCTGTTATGTTCTGTCTTTAACCTGCTGTGCCCTGCTTCTGTGGCTGTCGTCCGTTTGTGCTCTGCTTGTGTGGCTGTAGTCCTGCTGTGCCCTGCGTCTGTGGTGGTCGTCGTTTTGTGCCCTGCTTCTGTGGCTGTTGTCCTGCTGTGCCCTGCTTCTGTGGCTGTCGTTCTGCTGTGTCCTGCTTCTGTGTCTGCTGTCCTGCAATGCCCTGCTTCTGTGGACTTCTATCCTTCTCTCTCCTGTCCAGTATCAGTTCTGTTTGCTTTATTTCTGTGGTTTACTCCTACAATACGTTACTGAAGGCCTCGCTTGAGCTCCCCGTCTGCTTGTCACTGCTGTTTTTCTGATGTGTTGTCCTTCTCGATTCACTGGCCTGCTGTGTTCTGGCCCTGCTGTGCTGCCTGCTGTGTTCTGTTACTGTACCCTGTTGTGCCCCGTTGTCTATACTGCAGTTGCTGTTTTTCCCCGTTTCCCCCGCTGTTTTTCCCTGTTTCCCTGGCCTGTTTCTGTGACTTCCTTCTCCTTAATTGAGCGCCCTTTTAACCTGCTCTGTTGTTACCGTTGTGCTTCTGTTGTGACCTACTTTCTGTAGGTTCCCCTGACCTGTTTCTGTGGCTACTAAATGGTTATAAGAGAGGTCATTAAATATTACACTTCTTTCCCCCTGTCTTTGGCCATTTTACCTACCTAGCTTCTGTTATGCCTTACCTTGATATCACCAACTGTTGTTCATTTGGCGACCTACTGTCCCCCGTTCTGTGGCCTGTTGTCCTGCCTGTTTGAAATCTGTTGTTGGCTCTTCTGTTGTGTGTCGTGCGTCTACTTTTTGGCGATTTAGTTAGCATTCACCTGTGGACATACTAAGGCCTGTAACGAGGGATAATAAGCTAGTTGACCCGCCACACACCCTCAGTGACCTAATCCCCAGTAGCTTTCACATTAGCTCTCACATGTCACCACTTGAACACCAATACCTGCACTGTGACTCGCTCAGCTTAGCACATTCAGATCGGGTGGTGTTTGCGGCGGTGTGTTTATGACGTGTTGATGTAGCTTTGGGTTCGACACCCTAATATGGAACTCAAATCCTTATCTTGTTCCCTCGCATTGGCCCAGGATCGAACCAGCGACCATGCCGTCCCCAACACCACTGCTCTACCCACTACGCCACCACCTCCCCCTTCCTGCTTTTCTCTGCTTAACCACTTCAGCAGGACGATGTGATTTTTTTTCCTGCTATCTTGGGACGATTAATTTTGGGGACTGTTATTATTATTATTATTATTATTATTATTATTATTATTATTATTATTATCCATTCTTCATATCATCATGCAGCCCTTTTTTACTTCATCGGGAGCGTAGGAGGCCGTGGCAAGGCTAGTTTCTCCATACGTTTTTAATACCTTCATTTTCATTACATATCATCATCATCATCATCATCATCATCATCATTCTTCTTCACTAATGGGGGACATAGTGTGGTGTGATGTGGTGTGGTATGGTGTGGTTTGGTGTGGTACATTATGGTATGGTGTGGTATGGTATTGTGTGGTGTGGTGTGGTATGATGTGGTGAGTATTAGTGATTGTGGTTGTGATGATGATGATTTTGATGGTTGTGGTAGTTGTTATGGTGTTAAGAGGATCAGTGTCTGCTGTGGTAATACCAGTTGTTGTAGACTAGTACTAGCAGCGTTGGTAGTTGAGTACCGTAGTAGGAACAGTAGTAGGGACAGTGGTAGTAACAGCATTAGCAGTAGTAGCAGTAGCAGGATGAGTAGTAGTAGCCATAGAAGCAGTAGTAACGCAGCAGTAGTAGCAACAGTAACAGTAGCCTAGCAGTAGCAGTAGTGTGAGTAGTGTGGTAAGTAGCGACACCTGACGGGGCAATGCGGCCTGGGGGGAGGGGGTCAGGGGGGTAGAGGGGCCATTATAGTGTCTGCTGCCCCTCTGCTTCATCCCTCCCCACCCCGTCAAAGGGACCTCCGCCCTTACCACCCCACGCCCTTAGATCCATTATGGTTTCTTATGGTCCAGTCCGCCCCCGACCCTGTGCCACACCCCCCTTACACCCTCAGACACGCTGACCCCCCCCCCTCTCACCGCCCTTACCCCCCTCTTTCTCTCTCCCCTCCTGATCCCCCCCACTCCTACTTGGCCATCACACTACCTCCCTCACCCTCACCTCACTGTCCCCGTACCCTAACTCTCACCCTCATCATATTGTCCCTTCACGTTCACCCTCACCATCACCAGAGAGCCGCTTCACCCTCACCCTTATCCTTACCCTCACCCTCACTCATTCAGCCTCACAAGACAATCAAAACATCAGTTCTAAAAAGTGGAGGATTGGATACATACTCCCACCTTACCATCCTTTCACCCTTACATTCTCATCCTTCGGCTCTATCCCTGGCATCCTGCGGGCCTAATTTTGCCCTTTTTCACCCTTAGCCTTGGCATCCTACGGTTCCATCCCAAGAATCCTTCGCTCCCAACTTTGCCTTCCCTTGGCCCTAAAATTGGCTTTCTTTCGCTCTGTCCTCGGCATCCTTCAGTCCTACCCTGGGGATGTTTTGTTCCTGCTCTTGGCATCCTACGTTCCTAATCCTGGCTTTCGTGGGACCTCAGCTTGGCATCCTTGAGTCCTAGCTTCCTTCAGAGGACTTTTGATGGGTAGTAACACAAATACTAACCTGGCCAAATGAACGGATCTGGAATTTGGCACTCTTATCTTTTTTATTTTTCCTGGAGGGAACAGTCTTGCTGGGTTAATGGCCTTGGGTTCCTTCTTCCTTGCATAAAAAAAAAAAAAAAAAACATGAAAACCGCATCCTTTGATCCTGTTGGCATCTTTCCCTTCTAACCTAGGTATTCTTCGGCCATCTTAGGTTTCATTTGGGTCGGTATTTTCCCTAACACTTTTTCCTAAGCGATTTGTTTTGCATATTATTCCTTACTGTCCTCTTGTGCGTTATATAAATCCTTCCAGTACCGCCATACTCTGCATAAATAGCGTACGAAAGGATATTAATCAGCCGTATCCAAGAATAAATCGCAGAGGAAGAGGTGTTAGGGAGCTTCCATGACAGACGGAAGTAGTCCTAACCTTTGGCATCTCTTAGTGAACTGGTTAAAAGTTGTGTGTGCATTTGTCATCTGTGCGTTTGTCGTGTGTGCGTTTGTCGTGTGTGCATCTGTCGTGTGTGCATCTGCCGTGTGTGCATCTGTCGTGTGTGCATTTGCCGTGTGAGTAATGATAGTTGTGTGCGCAAATGTCGGCACACTACTCCTTGCCTTACATCTTCCCCTACCAACCCTTCTCATACCTCGCCCTGTCAACCCCTGCCTCACTCGTATCTCCCCTGCCTCACCTTGCCTCACTCCTGCCTCGTCCCGTCTAGCCCTTATCTTCCCTTGCCTCCCAGTTCTCCATGTTTAGCTCTGCCTTACCCCTGCCTCACTCTGCCTCACCATTGGTTCACTCTGTCTTACCCTTGCTCAGACTTGCCAAACTCTGCCTCACCCTTGCCTCACCCTTTCTAATGCCTGCCCAATTCTGCCTCACCCTTGCCTCACCCTTCCTCACACCTGCCTAACTCTGCCTCACTTTTGCCTCACACTGTCCCACACCTGCCTGACTCTGCCTCACCCCTTCCCACACCTTTCCAATTCTGCCCTAATCGCTTTAAAGGACTTTTAAACAGGTCCCTTTAACACGTGCCTAACTGGACGGGCTGCCTGACCTAAAAGGGAGAGTTGTCAGGGTCTAGGCAAGGTTGTTTTATTCTGCCTTACTCTGCCTAACCCTGCCTCACCCTCCTGAATATCTGTTGCCTTTCATTTCCTTCACTCTGCTTACGTTGAATCATTTGCCTCGTTCTATGCTCTCTCTCTCTCTCTCTCTCTCTCTCTCTCTCTCTCTCTCTCTCTCTCTCTCTCTCTCTCTCTCTGCCTGTCCTTGCCTACCCATCCTCACCCTGCCTTTGCCTACCTCATCTCTTGTCTCACCCTGCCTTACCCCTGCCTCACCCGCTTACAGATACATTCTACCTCTCCTTCCTCACCCTGCCTATCCTTGCTTTCCTTTTTCTCCACCCTGCCTTCCCAGCCTGACCTTACCCAACCTTTTATCTCCCTCACCCTGCCTCTTCTCCCCTGCCTCTCCAGCCTCACCGTACCTGTTTCCCTGTCTCATTTTTGTCCTTGCTTGCCTACCTTCCCTCATCCCTGCCTCACCCTGCCTGCCTTCCCTGCCTGACGTGGTGGTCCGTGGCGAGGTAGGTAGGCAGGGGGGTTGGCAGGGTGCCAAAGAGAAGAAGCAAGGAAAAGAATGAAATGTTAGTTGCCCTTTCCTCACTTTTCTCTCCCTCACTTCACCATCTCACCTCACTTCACCATCTCACCTCACTTTCACCACCTCTTTCCCTCTCTCTGCCTCACATCATCTCATATCATCTCACCTCACCCTTCCTCAGTCAAAACCTACCTCTTCTCATTCCTTCTCGTCCCATCTTGCTCTGTCTTACCTCTCCCCACCTCAACCACACCTCAATCATATCTCATCTGACACTTCCTCACCCTACCTCAGCCTCGTCTCAGCTCAACTCACCTCGTCTCATCTCATCTCATTTCATTTTCTCGTCCCATCCCATCTTACCCAACCTCAGCCTTATCACAGATCACCTTGCCTACCCCACTCTCATCACAGCTCACCTCCTCATCTCACCTTATTCTTCATCTCCTTTTCACATCACATCATCCTGCCTCACCTAACATCTCCTCTTCACGTCACATCATCCTGCCTCACCTTACCTCACCTGAACATTACCTTTAATTAGAGTACCTTACCTCACCTCACGTCATTACCAGCCTTCCATCACCTCACCTCATCTCTTTCCTCACTCCATTTCACCTCAACTTCTCTTCATGGCAGTTCACCTCACATATACCCGTTTCGCTTGTTTAATTCAGAATTCTTGTACGTTTGACCTTGCATGACCTCTGACCTGTGAGAGAGAGAGAGAGAGAGAGAGAGAGAGTGGTCTTTAATTTGTTTGTGTACGGGTATATTTGTGTGTGTATGTATCGCTTGAATGTCTTGCCGTCATCACAGGTAGCAACACACACACACACACACACACACACACAGCAACACGTTATGGAATATAATATGCACAAAGAACACCACAAAACACACACACACACACACACACACACACACACACACACACACACACACACACACACACACACACACACACACACACACACACTCTGCAACACAAACAATACAGACATCATTATAGCACTACATGTAACACAGCAGACCCTTAGCACAAGAACACAGCACCACAGCATCACCATAACACCACAAGCCACGGAACATAGCACAAGCATCATAAGCAACACCACAGACACGATAGCACCACAGCGTAGAGCAAAGATAGTAGCACCACAAACATCACTATAACACCATACCACAACACCACAAATAACACCAGAACACTATACACAGCACCACAGATAACACCAGAACACCAGAGACAGCAACACAGATAATACCAGAACACCACAGACAGCAGCAGAACACCACAGACAGCACCACATCACCATAGAGAGCAGCACAACACCACAAACAAGAGGCCAGCAGCACACAGCAACACGTTTGGGCTGAACTAAAGGTGAGGTGGGGAGTGGACTCGCCCGTTGCCCATTAAAATGAAGATAGAGATTGTTGCTCTCATAGTTTGGCGGAGAGAGAGAGAGAGAGAGAGAGAGAGAGAGAGAGAGAGAGAGAGGAATTAATATGTGCTTCTGTATTAATTCTTCCACAAAATATAACTACCTTAGATTAACGCCAATTATATTTTTAACCTCAAGAATTACACAGGTAAGTTTTTATCGTATCTTCTTCATTTTCTTCGTCTTTCTTCGTTTTGTCTTTTCATTTTCGTTTTCTCTCGTCTCTGCTCACACTCTTGTATCTCTTATGCTTGTCTTATTATTTGTTTATTTTATTTACGCTGCGTCCTCCTCTGCGTCGTCTCTCTTCCACTTCTCTTCCTCTCTTCTTCTTCTTCCTTCTCTCCTGTTCCACCCATCCTTTCCTAAGATCCCATTTGTTTTTCACCCCATCCCACCATTTCTCCTTCCCTCTCTTTCTTCTCCCTTCCTTCTTCATATCATCCTTTCCTCCCTTCCCCTCTCCTTTCAATAAATCTTTCATCACTTCCCCTTCTCACTCCAGCCCATCCATTCCTCTGCTTACCCATCCTTCCCCTCCCTCCCTCCCTCTCCCCATCTCTCCCACATCCCCTTTCCTCCCCCTTCATCCATTTATTTCTCCCTCACCCTTTATTTTCCTCTCATTCTCCCACTGTCATTTCTCATCCCATCCTGCCTCCTCCTCCCACTCACTTTCACCCCTTGCTTTTTTCTCTCCCCCCCTCCCATGCATCTCTCTCTCTCTCATATCTCCTGTCTCCCTCCTTTCTCAGTCCCTCCCCTTCGTCTGTCCCACCCTTTCCTTCGCCTCTCTCTCCCCTCTCCCCCCTCTCCCTGTTCCTTCTTCATCAGCGCTCCCCACTTTCTTCTCCCCAACATCCCTTCCCTTCATCCTTATCCCACACCGTCCTCTTTCCCTTCCCATCCCATCCCTCCCCCTCCCTTATTCCTCCTCCATCCATCCACCTTCTCTTACCCTCCACAATCCCCGTCCTCCCTTCCCTTCCCTTCTCTTCTTTTCCTCCTCTTTTCCCTCCCTCATGCACTTTCCCCTTCTCCATGCTCCCAACCCTCTCCCCTTCCATTCCCTTCACACATCCATCCACTCACCCTCTCTCACCTTTTCCCCTCTCGCCCCTACCTCTCCCTTCCCCTCTCTTTCCTCTCACTCATCCATCCACCAACTCTCTCTCCTCCCCTTCCCCACTCTCCCCTCCCCCTCACCCCTCTCTCCCCTCCCCCTCACCCCTCACGCATCACAACACCACCATACACGTTGTCAACACGTTAGCGACTATGGTCAACTCTCTATCTTTATCCTCTCTCGTTACCTGGCCCGTGATGGCGCATACCTGGCCCCATATGTCAGGAGAGAGAGAGAGAGAGAGAGAGAGAGAAGGTAGGTGTGAAAGAATGTTGTTCAAAGGTAGAGTCGGTGTGTAGGTTAATTTTTTGTGGAGAGAGGGAGAGAGAGAGAGAGAGAGACAAGGTAGGTGTGAAAGAATATTGTTGAAAGGTAGAGTCGGTGTGTAGGTTAATTTTTTGTGGAGAGAGAGAGAGAGAGAGAGAGAGAGAGAGAGAGGACTGCGTTACGGTATCTCCTATCATCTGTTTTGGGCATCGATTTTCACGCCCCGTCCTCTCTCTCTCTCTCTCTCTCTCTCTCTCTCTCTCTCTCTCTCTCTCAACTCCGCAACTCGTCAAGAGCTCGGTGATGGAGGGTTGTTTGTTGTGGTGCCTCACGTGCTGCGAGAGAGAGAGAGAGAGAGAGAGAGAGAGAGAGAGAAAGAAAGAGAGAGAGAAGAATGGTTAAGAAGAAAATGAGAGAGAGAGAGAGAGAGAACTAGTTTCACGACTATTACGTATCTTCTCCTTTACATAAACAACGCAGGGACATTGTTATTTTTGGTTTATTTATTTATTTATTTATTCATTCCTACTACTTCCAGACGATTTAGATTCACCTAAAAAAACCGTCTTGCCTTGAAGGGGTTAATGTAGGTCGTCTCAACCCCTCTAGGCCAAAGCGTCTCTCTAAGGCTGAGGGAAACCGTCTGAATGAAGTAAGGAGAGTGGAAGAATGACAGTGATTTTAGTGAAGCATATTCTCTCTCTCTCTCTCTCTCTCTCTCTCTCTCTCTCTCTCTCTCTCTCTCTCTCTCTCTCTCTCTCTGTCAAGACGCCTCGTACTGAAAGGGTAAAGGTACTCGCTAATTATATATGGTTGCTATGGTATATAATTGTAATTGTGTGGGTATGGTAGTTGTGGTTGGGTTGGGTGCTGTGGTAGTGTGTGGTAGGTAAGGTGTTTGGTTGGTGTTTGTGGTGTATGTGGTGAAGTGTGAGATATGATGGATTGGCATGTTAGGTGTGTGTGTGTGTGTGTGTGTGTGTGTGTGTGTGTGTGTGTGTGTGTGTGTGTGTGTGTGTGTGTGTGTGTGTGTGTGTGTGTGTGTGTGATTGGTACCTGTATAGTAGTTGCTAAATCTAGTGTATGGTTGTATGGTAGTGCTTAGATGGTGTAGAAGGTATGGTAACAAGTATGGTTCTGTGGTATGGTAGGTGTATGGTTGGTCTAGGACTGGTATTAGGTAGGTGCTGTATGGTAGGTCAGGTATCTTGGTATGGTAGGTTCAGTAGATTGTGTGGTAGTTGTGGTTCTTCATGGTAGGTTTAGAATTCTTGTGTGAATGGTAGTAAGGTGTAGTATGGTAGTTGTTGGTTATGGTAGGCTGTGTGGTGTTGTGTGGTAGGTATTGTAGTGTGTGGTTCGTTTATTAACATGTTATGGTAGTCCAAGTGCAGTTCCCTGTATGGTAGTGAGGGTCTGGTCGGTGAATGGTAGGTGTGGTAGTTATGGTGGGAGAAATGGTAGGTCTTTGGACGTAGTGTGGTAGCTATGACAGGAGGTATGGTAGAGGTTGTGAAGTAATGGTAGCGAGGGTCTGGTCGCTTAGTAGTAGTTGTGGTAGATCTAATAAGGTGTGGTTGGTAGTATGGTAGGTGTGTATGGTAGGTCTGTCTGGTAAATGGTAAGATCAGCAGAATGGTAGGTCAAGTACTGTGGTGTGGTAGGAGCATTCCAGTGTATGGTAGGTGTGGCAGTGTATGGTGGGTCTTATGGTATGGTAGTTGTGGCGATGTATGGTGGGAGATATGGTAGATCCAGTAACACGGTCTGGTAATGCAGTAGAGTATATGGTAGATGTGGTAGTGTATAGTAGGAGGTATGGTAGGTCTAGTTGCATGGTATGGTAGGATCTGTAGATTGTATGGTAGGTCAGGTAGTATGGTCTGTATGGTAGTTATAGCAGTGTATGGTAGTAACATGGTATGGTAGGTGCAATAGGCTCTGTGGTAGGTAGTGTGGTCTGTTTGGTAGCCTGTATGGTAGTTATGGTGAAGCTAGTGACGTGGTGTGGTAGGTGTATGGTAGGTAGTGTGGTATGTGGAGTAGTTGAATGGTAGGTTTGGCGGTGTATGGTAGATATGGTAGGTTTAGTAGCATGGTGTGGTAAGTGTATGGGAGGTGCGGTAAGGTAGTTCGGTAGGTGCAGTGGCGTGTATGGTAGTCGTGGCTGCGTATGGTATGGTAGTGAGGCGAGAGTTGTGGTAGGTGCAGAAACCCGGATGGTAGGTGTGGCAGAATGTATAGTAGGTATGGTGAGGTAGTGTGGTAGGTGTAGCATGGTGTATGGTAGCTGTTGCGGCGTGTGGTATGGTATAGTGGCGAGGTGTGTGGCAGGTTAAATAATCTGGTTGGTAGGTGTGGTGTGAGGAATGGTAGGTCTAAGAAGGTGGTGTGGTAGGTGCAGTAGGGTATATGGTAGGTGTGGTATGAGGAATGGTAGGTCTAGGAAGGTGGTGTGGTAGGTGCAGTAGGGTATATGGTAGGTGTGGTATGAGGAATGGTAGGTCTAGGAAGGTAGTGTGGTAGGTCTAGTAAGGTGGTGTGGTAGGTGCAGTATGGTAGGTGTGGCGGCGTATGGTATGGTATGGTAGTGGGGCGAGGGGGGTCTGGTTGGAATGCGAGGACTGGTAAGGGCCATTGTCGGAGCTGAGATCAATACTTTACTACTGTACTCTGGTCCCAGTCGCGCTCCCTCCCCTCGCCAAGGATCCCACGGCGCTCGTTGCCCTAAGATGCACTCCTGCCTGCCTACTCCTCCATCCTCCCCCTTCTTCTAACTCGTCCTTTATCGTCCGTCCTCGTCCCAGCAGCCTCTCGTGTCTCCCTCTTCGTCCCAGGTCATTCAGGCACCTTGTGAAACTCGTCCCTCTGAAGGCACGGTCTTCGGGAGCTCTCTGGCCTAAAATGGACTCGTATCATGTCCACTCGCGCACTGTATGGCCCGTCCTTGGCTCCTCCTAACTCGTCCTTGGCTCCTCCTAACTCGTCCTTGGCTCCTAACTCGTCCTTGGCTCATCCTATCTCGTCCTTGACTGATTCCATAGCCTCTCTTTGTCGCAGCTCGCCCTAGCACTCTTATCTTTATTGCAACCCGACTCTATCCAAAGACAGAGAAATATAGAGTTGGTCTGGATTAAAAATATGCTTGTACTCGTATTCTTCCCACTCGTTTCTCGTCTCATCTTCTGCCTTGTCTGTGGCTTGTTCTGTATGGTCTTATTCGTTCTGTCGTCTTTGTCTTCACTGTAGTTCGGCCCTTTCCAACTACAGTGAAATTTCGAGGTCTAGGATGCCAGTTGAAGATGCATTTGTACCTCACCCACGTCTCCCTCGTCCCCTGTATCCCTCATCCTCGTCCCCTGTATCCCTCATCCTCGTCCTCCCTATCCCTCATCCTCGTCCTCCCTATCCCTCATCCTCGTCTTGTTCCTCCGTACTGGTTCTGTCCCTCCTATGTATTGTGCCCTTTTTACTCCAATTTGGCGCAGAATCGCCGTCTCTCCGTCTTCAGTACAGACAGGAGGTTAGAATATGGTGCTAGTCAAGAAGAAGTGGTATGGAAAGGATGTAGATCCATAGTATTGTCTTATTCTGCCGTGAGATTAGCAAAGGACGAAAATCTGGACCAGGTTACGGGAAAGGACTATAGTGCATGGCAGGCTACAGAGAAATTTGGGGTCCTGGGAATGGTATGGACTAAAATTTTCTCGCCTCGTCCTCTCGTCCTTCGTCCCCTCTTGTGGGTCATTCCGTAGCGTCCTTCTTCGTCACAGCTCCTTACAGCAATCCCTTCTTTACGCCACCTCGACCTTGTGTAATTGTACTGGAATTTAAGGGTTTTGTTCAAGCCTATCCTCCCTCATACCTTGTACCAGATCGTTCTTGCCCAATTGTGTACTTTGCCGATCGTTCCAGCTGGTTCTGTGGTCTCATATCTTCGTTCCAGCTGGTTCTTTGGTCTCTTCGTTCCAGCTGGTTTTTTGGTGTCCTATTTTCGTTCCAGCTGGTTCTTTGGTCTCTTCGTTCCAGCTGGTTTTTTGGTGTCCTATCTTCGTTCCAGCTGGGTCTTTGGTCTCATCTTCGTTCCAGCTGGTTCATTGGTCTCTTCGTCGTAACTCGGTCTTTGGTCACTTTGTCTCTTACCTTCGTTTTAACTCGTCTTGTAATCTTTTATCGTCGTTCCAACTCGTTCTGTAGTTTGTGTCTTCGTCGTAATTCGTTTTAACATTCTTATTTTCATGGCAACTCGACCCCCATCCAGCTAACCTGAAATTAAAGACGCAGGGGAACTACTCGCATAAAATACACTCGTACTCCGCAAACTCCCTCGGTGCTTGTCCCAAACTCGTTCTACAGGACCTCGTTTCGTCGCATTTCGTCCTTCTGCTCCTCGTACCCGTTTGACCCCCTCCAAATCTGGTGAAACTATGGACTGCAGGACGATCGTGGACTAAGATACCGTCGAAATTTGCCCATACATCCTCCATACCCTGTCCTGTCTCGTGGCCTGGTGTATGTGCTCGTCTCGTTTCGTTTGTGTCGGTGTTTGGTACTTGTCCTGCCTGTCCTCGTCTCATCTGTCTCGTTGTCTGGTATTTGTCCTCATCTCGTTCCGTTTGTGTTGGTGTTTGGTACTTGTCCTCGTCCCATTTGTCTCGTTGTCTGGTATCCGTCCTCGTCCCGTCTCGCTTGGTCTCCCTCCTTTTCGTGCCAACTCAGCCTTTTCCGCAGACGATGGGAATGGGGGTCCGTGCACGCTCCTCGCCCCAAAAATATTCTCATCCATTGCCTGTTTGTCTCTCATTTCCTTTTGCGTCTCGTCTCGTAGCTGTCCTCGCCCCAACTCGTTTTGTCCTTCCTCTCTTCCTGTATGTGTTTTGTCTCGTAGCTGTCCTCGCCCCAACTCGTTTTGTCCTTCCTCTTTTCCCCTGTATGTTTTGTCTCGTCTCGTAACTATCCTCGTCCCAGCTCGTTTTGTCTTTCCTCTTTTCCTTTATGTGTTTTGTCTCGTCTCGTAGCTGTCCTCGCCTCAACTCGTTTTGTCCTTCCTCTTTATCATGTATGTGTTTTGTCTCGTCTCGTAGCTGTCCTCATCCCAGCTTCTTTTGTCCTTCCTGTTTTCCTGTATGTGTTTTGTCTCGTAGCTGTCCTCGTCCCAGCTTGTTTTGTCCTTCCTGTTTTCCTGTATGTGTTTTGTCTCGTAGCTGTCCTCGTCCCAGCTTGTTTTGTCCTTCCTCTTTTCCTGTATGTTTTTTTGGTCTCGTCTAGCAGCTGTCCTCGCCCCGGCACGTTTTGTCCATCCCCTTTTCCTGTGTGTGTTTTGTCTCGTAGCTGTTCTCGCCCCAACTCGTTTTGTCCGTCCTCGCGTATGTTTTCTGTCATCTGTCACACTTTCTCACCCTCCACCGAATGACGTAACTTAGGGATATGACGGTGCAATTTGGCCCCTTCCTCGAGTTGTACCGCCTCGTCCACTCGTCCCCTTGGAGTTGAGGGTAGTTTTCGTCCGTCCTGACTGCCACTTCTTCGTCCCATCATCATCTCTCGACTTTTACTTACTCTCGCCATCCCTGCCCCGGCGTTGCTGCTGTTTGCTTTTTGTTGCAAGAGGGCCTTTAGTCTTTATCATCTGCCTTGCCTTTCATCTCAGTTTGCTTCGTCCTTATCTAGTCTGTTATACCTCTTCATCGTCTGGCTTTTCTTTCGTCGTCTCGCTTCGTCCTCATCTAGCCTGCTGTTCCTCTTTCTCCATCACTCGTTCCGTCTGTATGTTCGTTACTCCTAGTGTCTCTATTTTCGTCCTCCCTAGCACAGGCCATATTTTTTTCATTTATTTTTTATTTATTTATTGTTTTGTGAGAACACGTGTGCTCTATGTCGTTTTCAGAGTGTCTCCTAGGTCCTCCATGGCGTCCTCCTGGTGTACCCTGTCTCCCGTCCACCTCCTTGTCTCCACACGCATCTATATCCGTCTTTGCTAGGCGCCCTCTGGCTATAATTAAATGCCAGTTTCTGGACGGGGGAACTCTCGCTGTCTGTCATTTCCCTAGCGTATCTCTCGTCTTAATCTCCTTCAGTGTCTCGTAGGGAAAAAAAATAAGAAGCTTGTAGTCTTAGGATGTGAACGCCTTGATTTTACTTAGGCAGCTCCCAGACGGTGTTATGCAGGTGAGAAAAAATAAATCCTTGTTGTAAAAAGGGAACTACTTGACGACCTGCTTGAGATAGAGTGAGATGTTCAGAGATGTTCCGGCTCAAGTGAACTAGTGGATCAGAGTGAGTCAGCGTGATCCGGGTTAGCTTAGGGTGTGTGGGATTAGTGTGCATGTCAGAAGTTTAGATGGGATTGGGTTAGGGTAATATCAGGGTGGGTCATGTTAGATTAGTTAAGATTTATTAGGTTAAGTTTGAAGAGGTTTAAGTGGGTTAGGTAAGTGTAGATGGATTATTAAAATATGGGTTAGGGTGTGTGTGTGTGTGTGTGTGTGTGTGTGTGTGTGTGTGTGTATGGATTAGTTAGGTGAGTGTTTTTATAGTATTAGGAGTAAGTGGATAGGATCAGGAGGTAAAAAGTTGAGGTAAGAGGTGTACGGATTGGGTGGATGAGTCAGTAAGTGTGTGGGTGTGTGTGGAGTGGGTTAGAGAGGGTCTGGATAAGCTAGGTGGATGTTTGTTGCCCTCACACACCAGTTTGCATGTAAAAACAGACTCGTAAATCCTCTGTACTCCTTCCTCTCTCTCTCTCTCTCTCTCTCTCTCTCTCTCTCTCTCTCTCTCTCTCTCTCTCTCTCTCTCTCTCTCTCTCACGTAATTATTCTCCTTTCTCATATTTCCTTCATTCTCTCCCTTTCTGTCCTTTTCCTCTCTCCCTTCCTCTCCTCTTTCTTCCCTCCCCTCCCCTCCCCTTCCCTCCCTCATGCCTTTTCCATCCCTTGCTCCCCTTCCCTTTCTCCCTTCCCTCCTCCCTTCCTCATTGCCTTTCCTGAAGTTCCTCTCCTGCTTTCCCATTAGTTTTCAGTTCCACCTGTCCCACACCTTCTTTCCCTTCCATACCTTTCCTTTAACCTCAGCATCCATCCATCCATCCATCCATCTATCCATTCGTCCATCCATCCATCCATCCATTCGTCCATCCATCCATTCGTCCATCCATCCATCCATCCATCCATCCATCCATCCATCCTTCCATCCATCCATCCATCCATCCATCCATCCATCCATCCATCCATCTATCTATCTTTCCTTCCCGCAGCCCTTTCAGTACGATTTCTTTCCTATAGTTGGTTTATTTTCACCTGACGGAACAGAGGTAGGAATGAGTCTCCTTGGTTACTAGTCAAATCAACCCTCCAATCCGACCATACCTGGCCATCAACTGAGCTGGACTGGGTTAGGGACAGGTACACAGATTAATTTAGCTTAGGATTATACATTTGAGTCTACTTTCCTTCACGTATACCTGCCTCATCGACCCATTCATACCCATTCACCACACCCATCACCACACCCATCACCACATCCTCCCCTCCCCACTCCCCAGTCAGCCCTCATCACCCCCCTCCTCCTCATCTCCTTCCCTCATCACTCCTGCTCACCTCGGATGCTCCTACCCCCTCCCAGCATCACACCACCTCACCACACCCCTCGATTCCCCCCCCCCCATGTCTCTCCCACTCCTCGTCTTCCCCAACTAACCACCCCCTTCATCACATCCTTGTCACTTCACCCTTTCCTCACCATAGCCACTCATCACAACCCCTTACACTTTACCTTCTCACCCCCATCATCACAACGCCCCATCACAGCCTTATACTCTTTCCACCCACTGCCTCGCCTTCATCACTCTCTTCCGCCTCTCCCCCATCCCCCCACGCCCTTATACTCCCTCCACGCACTGCCTCCACCCCTCACTACCCCCCTCTCCCCCCACCCCACGCCCTCATCACTGCCATCACGTGGACAGTGGTGTGGTAGTGCAATCAAGTGACCTAAACTCCTTCACCTTACACGCCTCGGATGGGGACCTACTGTACTTGCCTTCCCCCACATCCCCCCATCCACCCTATCCCAACCCCATCTCCACCTTCCTTCCTACCTCTCCACCTCCCTTCCACCCCACCCCTCTTCTTTCTCTCACTCTTCCCATTTCCACCCCTATCCCCTCCTTTCATCTCTCCTTCACTTCCTCATCTCCTTTCTTCGCTTTCCCTTCCTTACTCATCTTCTTCCTTTTCACTCCGTCTCCTTTCCATCCCTTCTCTCAGTCCCGTTTCCTCCCATTTCATCTTACCCATCACACCCTTCCTCTCCCCATTCCTCGGTTTCCCTTCAATGTTCATTTTTCATCCTTCTTTTCACTTCCTTGCCTTCCTTTTCCTCCTCTCCTCTCCTCCCTTTCCTCCTCTTTTCCGTTCATCCCATTTCCTCCTTCCCTTCCCTTTCTATTTTCCACACTTTCTCTCCATTCCCTCCCCATTCCTCTACCTCTCCCTTTCATGTCTTACGAACGTTTCCCCCTCCCCCTTCTCTTTTCCTTCTCCTCCTCTCCCTGTTTCTCCTCTTTCTCCCCTCCTCCACTTTCCTTCCCCCCCCCCTCCCTCGCTTCTTCCCTTTCCTTCGCCTTCCCTTTTGATCTTCATTTCCTTTCCCTTTTCTTTCTCCCTTCTCGTCCCCTGCCCACACCCCCTTCCATACTCCCTGTACTTTCTTCCTCCCTCCCATTCCCTTTGTTCTCCCTTCCTTCCCGCTCCCATCCTTTCCATTCCTCCCCCATCCTCTCATTCTCTCCCCCATCCTCTCCACTTTCCCTCTTCTCTCTTCCCTTTCCACTTCCTATCCCTCTCCTCCTTCCTTTCCCTTCCCTTCCCATTCCTTCCCTTCCCTTCCTTTCCTTTCCTTTCGTTTCGCTTCCCTTCCCTTCCCTTCCCTTCTTCTTTCCTCATTCCTTCCCCCTTTTCCCTTGTCCCTTCCCCCTCGCTTCCTTCCCCTTCCCCCCCCTCTTTTCCCTCCGCCCTCTACCCCTCCCCCTTTGTTACCCCCATAGACCTTGCGCTCCCGAGGGCTATTCCAGGCTCGTAAAAGCAGGGGATCCGCACCTTGAGAGAGAGAGAGAGAGAGAGAGAGAGAGAGAGAGAGAGAGAGAAGGGGGGAGAAGTGGGACGAACATACTTTAATTGGGAAGGTAGAGAGAGGTAAATTTAGAGAGAGAGAGAG
>NC_136972.1:27348776-27378776 GCF_032717465.1 Coenobita brevimanus | reverse complement strand
TTATGTTGCATCCTTGTACACACACACACACACACACACACACACACACACACACATGACTTACCAATACTTTCCTGTTGATACCTGGTGATGTGTCCTGGTGGTGGTGATGTGCCCTGGTGATGTGCCCTGGTGGTGATGTGTCCTGGTGATGATGTGTCCTGGTAGTGGTGTCCTGGTGGTGGCGATGTGTCCTGGTGGTGATGTGTCCTGGTGGTGGCGATGTGTCCTGGTGGTGATGTGTCCTGGTGGTGGCGATGTGTCCTGGCGATGTGTCCTGGTGGTGATGTGTCCCGGAGCGTGAACTGTGGAGACGAGACCCCAAGATTTATGACGGTCCCTTTCGTTCCCTCTTTCCTCCTCCCTCTCAGACTTTCCTCCCTCCCTCCCTCCAACCTTTCCTCCGGCCTTTTTTCCTCCCTCCTGTTTCCTCTTCCCTCCTGTCTCCTCTCCTCTTAGATTTTCCCCCTCCCTAACCCCCTCTCTCATCTCTTCCCCCGTTCATTCTTTCCTTCCCTCCCTTCTTCTTTCCTTCCAATCATCCATCCCTCTTCCTCTGTTCCCCCCCTTCACTCTTCACCCTTTCTCTCCCTCCCCTTCACTCTTCTACCCTTTCTCTCCCTCTCAGTCTCTCCCCATTCTCCCCCTTCCTTCCTGTACCCCATTTCTTCTTCCATTCATTTATTCTTCATCCATATCAATAATTGGATCCCTATTTAAGTCATATCAACAAATTATCTTCATGATCACGTCTCCTTCATTTTATTGGAGTTAACACCCTATTTATTTATTTATTTATTTATTTATTTATATATTTGAGAATGAGTCATAGGAGCTTTAGAGAGTTAAGTGTAAGTGTGGTAAGAGGGATGATGTTGTGGATTATTTTTAAGTGATTTTGTTTTGTTCTGTTTACAGGTATGTGGAGTGGAGTCGAAATGGCGTGTGGGTAAGTACACACACACACACACACACACACACACACACACACACACACACACACACACACACACACACACACACACACACACACACACACACACACACACACACACACACACACACACACACACACACACACACACACACACACACACTGACAAACGCACGCCTATTAATTCTAGTCAGTGTAAGGGAATCTCTCTCTCTCTCTCTCTCTCTCTCTCTCTCTCTCTCTCTCTCTCTCTCTCTCTCTCTCTCTCTCTCTCGCCACTGCCACATCCCCCGCCACCACACCTGTCACTAACCATCACCACATCTGTCACCGACCAACACCATATTAGTCCATCCCTACCACACCTGTCTTTTCCTGCCACACCTGTCCACATTCCTACCACACTACCACACCTTCTACCACACCCGTGTCTCCCGACCACAACACCTACCACTCTTCTCCATCCATACCACACCTCGTACCACATTGTCCATCCCTACCACACCACCTACCACACTTGTCCATCCCTACCACACCACCTACAACTCTTATCCATCCATACCACACCTCGTACCACATTGTCCATCCCTACCACACCACCTACCACTCTTATCCATCCATACCACACCTCGTACCACACTGTCCATCCCTACCACACCGCCTACTACTCTTCCCCCTCCCTACCACACATGCCACACCTGTCTTTCTGCCACATCTCACTCCTGCCACACCAATCTTGAATTGTACCCGAACACACTACAGCAGTAATATTTGTTCACAGATATTAATAAAAAAAAATCAAATTATTCTGGATATGTACATTAATATTCACTTAATGTACATGTAATCAAGAATGATGGAGTACTTTATTTCGTGGGCACATGTAATAAAGTAATTCATGTACTATATTTCCCTCACTTTATCTTGGCTCAAACGTCAGTCCTTTTGCGGTTTATTTCACTTTATCTTGGCTCAAACGTCAGTCCTTTTGCGGTTTACTTTTGCGAACCTCACTGGCAGGTTAAGACAGCTCTGTGGCTTTACTTCCTATCCACAGCACTTCTTCGTGACTAGCATCATACTCTCTAGTGTTAATCTGTGGTTAAAACTCAGCATTCAGGATGGAGAGATGGCAGTTTTAGGCCGAGTTTGAGTGACAAGAATATAGTAATACCAAAGCGATCTGTTTGAATACATAGACTGTCAGAGGGAACGAAGGAAGGATAGATAGATAGAAATAGATAGATAGATAGACAGAAAGATGGATAGATAAATTGTACACTAGTTAAAAGACGTGAGTTAGTTAAAAGACGTGAGTACAGGAGGTGAATAACAAGTGTACTGTAAATGTAATATTGTACAGTTGATGACAAGTGAATCTTTGTTTTTCTTGGACTTTAATTTAGAGAGTGAACAAAATATGTAAAACTGCAGTATAGTCCATCAGTGTCTTTGGTGGAGGGATGGAGTGGAGAGGTATATGAGAGAGAGAGGGGTGTGAGCTGAGGGGAGGGCAGCGAAATGAGAGGGAACAGGGCGACATGGAGGCGATTTGTTTGTGGCCACCTACGGGATTAAGACGTTTGGCTGTAGATAGATTGATAGTTCCTTTGTGTATGTTTTTTTTTTTATTAGTCGTGTATGTGATTTTTTTTTTTATCTGTACAGTGTGGACCAAAAATTTCCTGCACAACCCATTTTCATATATAGAGTGTTCCATATATAACTCTCCACTTCGTATGTAACTCTCCACTTCCACTCCCTATATAACTCTCCACTTCCACTCCATAATATTTCTCTCCACTTCCACTCCCTATATAACTCTCCACTTCCACTCCCTATATAACTCTCCACTTCCACTCCATAATATAACTCTCCACTTCCACTCCCTGTATAACTCTCCACTTCCACTCCCTATATAACTCTCCACTTCCACTCCATAATATAACTCTCCACTTCCACTCCGTATGTAACTCTCCACTTCCCCTCCGCCGGGTGATATCTCGCGTGTTTCGGGGACGGCCTAGTGTTTTCAGTATGTACCCCGTCTCATTTATTCATTAACTACTGCCACACTCAAGCCCACACCAGCCGACTGCGCCGTCCACGGAAGACACAAGATACTGCCACTTGAGTCTGTCATGGAGCGCTGTTATCATCCTGTGTCAATATTATTTAAACTATTGCAGACATGGGTATTGGTAATATTTGGGAGCATTGCACTGAACACCGATATTAAAAAGACCTAAACATTGGACCTGAGCAGATTTACTAATTTTTTTTAAATAACAGAACATAGGAAGGAAAAACAAATGAATAAAAATAAATAATCCATACACCTGATTACTGACGTCCTTAAGTCATAAAAAAATCTGTAACAGTTGGACTTGAACAGCCGTAGGTTGATGTTTGGAGGGAAACAACTCGGAGGAAGATGCAGTTCGGGGAGTAAAAGAAATCTGATAGGCAAAAGTTCTGCAATATGGCAGTGTGACAGTCCAGTCATGAGCACTACCAGAACTCGTGTTGCAAGAGGGATGGTATGAAGAGGTGGCACAATGGACGCAACTTCGTCTGAGCATTTGCCGTAAAAGTATCTGTAAAATAATGCAAGGGAGGCAACATTCCTTCTTACTTGTAGGGGAGGTAGTTTATTCGTAATAGTAGGGTTGTTAATAATTCCAGCAGCTCTGTTCTGAATTTTGTCTAGTTGTTTTAGTGCAACCTCTCCACATCCATTCCACAAGGGTGAGCAACAGTCTAGCAGAGATATTTGGTGTACACTTTCAGCACACCGGACTGAACCTCTTGAGCACATGTACTAATATTTGCCGTACTCTTGAAGCACAGTGGAAGCCCCTGCCAGGCCTGAGAGCTTGAGCACGTCTCCTTGTGGCAATGTGTTATCGTGTGTTGCAAGGGTCTCGCCTGTGTTGACTCTGCAAGCTATAGCACTGTGATTTAGGAGAGGGAGTGAGGGAGGGGTGAGAGAGAGAGAGAGAGAGAGAGAGGGGGGGGGAAGGGAAATAACAGTGAGAAACAGTCAGATAGGGGAAAAAATGAGTGGAGGGGGTAAGGAGGTGTAGAGAAGAGAGGAGAGGAGAGGAGGGGAGGGGAGGAGAGGAGAGGAGAGGAGAAACACGGAGATGCGGAGACAGGCAAACAGACAGAGGAAAACAGAGGAGAGGAGTTTGGAGTACCCCTCACAAAAAAAAAAAAATGGAGAAGAGAGGAGTGGAGGAATAGAGAGAGAGAGAGAGAGAGAGAGAGAGGTAAACAGACAGACAGCAAAAGAGAGCGAGCGAGAGAGGATTTGGATTGTCAGGAGGGGGGGAAGGGGAAGGAGGGAAGTAACACCATCTCCCTGTACCTCAGAGAGAGAGAGAGAGAGAGAGAGAGAGAGAGAGAGGGAAATAACGCCCCCCCCCATCATAATATATGCTAAGCGTCTTCCCTACCGAGGTCAGAGTAAGCTGTCTTTTGGTTCAAACCCATTATAGGACTTGTGATGCATACCCCTTGCCACACCACACCACACCACACCACACTGCACCGCACTACTCTACACTACACTACACTACACCACACCGCACTGCACTACTCTACACCACACCACACCACACCACACCACACTACACTACACTACACTACACTACACTACACTACACTACACTACACCGCACCGCACCGCACTACACTACACTACACTACACTACACTACACTACACCGCAAGCACCGCACCACACCACACCACACCACACTACACCACACCACACCGCACCACACCACACCACACCACACCACACTACACCACACCACACCACACCACGCCACACCACACCACACCACACACACTTTACTGTACCTTACAGCACTGTGTGCCACCCTGTTTCACCCCTCACATATACCATACCCAGCCGTACCTAACTGTATTCCAGCACACCCTGTACACCCTTCCACACCCTACCACGTCACGGTAACCTACACCACACGCACCGTACCCCACCCAGCCACACTGCTACACCCAGTACCGTGCCACACCTAACCACATCTTACCACACACTCAGTACCTAATACCCACCACTATCTTTCTCATCTTTTCCAGTAAGCCGCAGTTTTTTTTTTTTTTTTTTTTTTTTTATATACCATACCAGTGTAATGACATGTGTAATTTATCTTTTATGCTCTTTTCACTTTAACTTGGCCCATATATATATTTTTTTGGCTGCTTATTTCACGTAGCTCAGAGGGCAAAAAAGACAGTACTACTTCTCTACATCCTTTCCACAGACCATCTTACCACGGCTCTACATCCTTTCCACACAGCATCTTACCACAGCACTACATCCTTTCCACACATTATCTTACCACAGCTGTACATCTTTCCACACAGCATCTTACCACAGCTGTACATCTTTCCACACAGCATCTTACCACAGCACTACATCCTTTCCACAGCACTTCTTCCTGACTAGCATCACATTCAAGTGTTAATCTGCAGTTATACCTCAGCATTCAAGATGGAGGGATGGCAATTTTAGGCCAAGTTAGAGTAATAGGAGTAAGAATATAGAGTAGTCCATTATATGCCGCTTGTGTATTCTGGGGACGGCCTAGCGTGATCTGTGTCCACTCTTGCTGCATTTGTTCATTTCCTACTCCCACTGCCACATCCGCGCCCACACCAGCAGACTCAGCCCGAAACACTATACCGTCATATGAGTTTTTAGAGGATGTGCACGTCACCCCGTATGGTGCTAGTCACGAAGAAGTAGTCAGTGGTGTGGTGAAGTAGACGGTGGTGTGGTGAAGTAGACAGTGGTGTGGTGAAGTAGACAGTGGTGTGGTGAAGTAGACAGTGGTGTGGTGAAGTAGACAGTGGTGTGGTGAAGTAGACAGTGGTGTGGTGAAGTAGACAGTGGTGTGGTGAAGTAGACAGTGGTGTGGTGAAGTAGACAGTGGTGTGGTGAAGCAGACAGTGGTGTGGTGAAGCAGACAGTGGTGTGGTGAAGTAGACAGTGGTGTGGTGAAGTAGACAGTGGTGTGGTGAAGTAGACAGTGGTGTGGTGAAGCTGACAGTGGTGTGGTGAAGCAGACAGTGGTGTGGAATAGGTTTAGTTACTGGATTATTGCGGACGAGATGTGAGTGAGCGCCCACCCCTCTCAGTAGCAGTCAGTGGGGCTCGAACCCGCCTCTCATAGCGCCCTCCAAATTCGGCTTGGATTTCCTAACACCATCTCGTCAGCGATTCATTTTGCTCTCGGCACCCTGAATTGCTCTCGTCTTCTAGTGATACAGATTATTTGGAACTGGGATAAGTGACAGGTAAGAGAATATTATCCCCACTCACGCTCGGGATAACTCCTGTATTTTATTTCAGCTGCGCCAGACGATTTTATTCAGCTGAGAGAGGGTCATAGGAGCCAGAAATATAAGTTGAGGGAAATAGAGACTTGAGCAGGGTGATCATTGTTGCTGGATATTTACCTATTGTCCATGTTTCTCTCTCTCTCTCTCTCTCTCTCTCTCTCTCTCTCTCTCTCTCTCTCTCTCTCTCTCCAACACATGCAAAGCCCATCCCGCCCACTCCACCACCACCACCCCAAAAAATTCCTTCTCTTCTCCACTCTCCCATATACAATCCTCCACGTGGGCCCCCTCTCCACGTGCCCCCTCTCCACGTGCTCCCCCTCCACACATACACACACACCCTCAGCAAGAACACACACAGATGTAACAGGTGTTCGATTTTAGCAGCTGTTGAAGGTGAAGGGAGGGGGTGAGAGGGAGTCACGGGCTGGGGTGGGTAGTTATAATGAGTCTTGGTGTACAAATGGCACGAGTTTGTATCCCGTGAACTTTAAGTGTTTGTTTGGGTGCGGTAGGGAGAGAGAGAGGGAGAGAGAGAGAGAGAGAGAGAGTGTGTGTGTGTGTGTGTGTGTGTGTGTGTGTGTGTGTAAGAGAGTGTGTGCAGTACTGTGTTCTGAGTGGAATTGAGAGATGCTACAAATACTTAGATTGTTAGAGAGAGAGAGAGAGAGTATCCCAGTCCATTTAATAGCTTTTCATCAGTTTAGGAGCCGCGGTGGCCCAGTGGTAATCGTGTTTGTCTCCCGCTTTGCACTGTACTGAGCTGGGTTCAAATCCATCCACAGCAGACATTTAAGGTGGGTGTGTTGGTAGTATGTCCTCTCACATGTAAGCAGACAATCGCGCCGCGCGCACACACACACACACACACACACACACACACACACACACACACACACACACACACACACACACACACACACACACACACACACACACACACACTCTCTCTCTCTCTCTCTCTCTCTCTCTCTCTCTCTCTCTCTCTCTCTCCACTCTAGTTAGGGAAGTTTGCCAGCCCTTCAAGGCACCCGCACAGACCATTCCAGTCCCCGTAGGTAGGAAGGAAGAGGGGAGACTTTAACCTTCCCATGCCTTGAGGGTCCTAGCACCTCCTGGGGGCCCGCTGGGAGACGTAAAGGGATTGAGAGAGAGAGAGAGGGAGAGAGAGAGAGAGAGAGAGAGAGGATGTTTGAAAGAGGTACTGAAAGAGATGATGGGAAGGACAGGTGAGAGAGAGAGAGAGAGAGAGCTTGGATAATGGAGGGGACAACACAAGGGAACTTTACTCCATCCTCGCTCACTCTTTCTCTCCACCTTTTCCACTTTTTCTCTCCACTTCTTCCACTCTTCTCTCCGCCTCTTCCCATTTTCTCTACTCCTCCTCCCTCCACCACATCTAGCCACTTAGCATCACGGTAAATTGCTGGAGTATTTTCCTGGTTGAGAGAGAGAGAGAGAGAGGGAGAGAGAGAGAATTATAGAAAATGGAAGAGGGTGAAAATAAAGGAAAATGTAAATGCAAGGTTAATGCTTAGTGAGAGAGAGAGAGAGAGAGAGAGAGAGAGAGAGAGAGAGAGAGAGAGAGAGAGAGGGAGGGTTGAAGTTTTAGGGGGGTTACTAATTTAAACATGGTAACAATTAACCACTTCACTACAAGACATCTTCTGACGGTTTAATTCAGCCAGACGATTTTTTTCCAGCGGTATTTCAGTCACGATTTTTTTAGGTTTTTCAGACTTCAGGCAGGCGATTTTTCAGCGGGACGATTTTCTTCAGTAGGACGATTTTTTGTCAGGCGATTTTTCGATTAGACGATTTTTTGTCACGATTTTTGAGTGAGACGATTTTTTTCAGTGAGACGACTTTTTCAGACGATTTTTTCGGTTAGTTTTTTCACATGCGATTTTTCAGTTAGACGATTTTTTGTCAGACGGTTTTTCCAGTTAGACGATTTTTTTCAGACGGTTTTTTCAGTCTGGTTTCTCAGCAAGACGATTTTATTCAGCTCAAATGGGCAGTCTGACAAATAGGGTCCTATGTAGGTCGTGTTTCGTCACCTTGAGGGTTGCCGTAACGCCTGATCCTTAGAGATTTATTTTGCACCTTATCCCTTCAGTATCTTGTATGTTAGTGACGCAAACACTGTCGGTAAAGCGACTGTCTAATTATCATAGAGGCACTTTTCTCGAGTTACCCCCCTACCCCCAACCCCCATCTAGCAATAACCCCACCCCCTGCAGGTTCCCTGTGTAGGAGTACCCCCCCTTGTGTAGACCAATCTGTGTATGTGTATGTTTCAGTGTGTTCATGTGTGGGTGTTTGTGTGTGTATCCATGTACCAGTCATTTCCGTGTGTATGTTTACAGTACCGCAACTCTAACTTCACTCCCCCCTGCCTCTTTTCCCTGCTCCTCTCGCTCCACCACCTAGTCCCCCTACCTCTCCCTGTTCTCCCCACCCCACCCCTCCTACATCTCCCCCTGTCTCCCCACCCCACCCCTCCTACATCTCCCCCTGTCTCCCCACCCCTCTCTCCCCCAGTCTGACCCCCCTCCCCCGCCCCTGAACCGGTCAAATGAGAGGTTGGTAGGGTCATAAGCTGTCGCGGTGTGGCCCTTTCACGTGATTTACACCCCTCCATAACGCTGCAGGTAATTTGTTAACTGGCCACCGGAGCATAAAAGGCCCAGGAATGCAAGAGCCGACGAGGAGGAGCATGTGGGGGAGGGGGAGGGAGCATGGAGAGGTGGGGGAAGGACCGTGGAGGAGGGGGAAGCATGGAGAGGTGAGGGGAGGGGAAATAGGAGCTTTGGGGGAGGGGGGAGTTTTTATCGTCGTGGTGGTGGATGGATTAATTGTGGTTGTGGTGGTACTTTGCAGTGCTGTGGTTGTGGTGGTAGTTTTAGGGGCAGTGGTTGTTGTGATTGTTGTGGTTGTGGTGGTAGTTTTAGGGGCAGTGGTTGTTGTGATTGTTGTGGTGGTAGTTTTAGGGGCAGTGGTTGTTGTGATTGTTGTGGTTGTGGTGTTTGTTATGGTTGTGGTTAGTGGTGGTGTGGTGGTGATGGTGATGGTAATGGTGGTGGTGGTGGTGGTGGTGGTCATGCTGAAAATAGTGGTGGTGGTGGTGGTAGTCCTGGTTGTTATGTGGTATAGTAGTGGTTGTAGTGTTAGTGGTAGTTGTGAATGGTGAAGATTGTGGTAGCAGTTGGTAATGCGGAAGTGAGGGAAGGGAAGAGTGAGAGAAAAGGAAAGGAGGAGGGAGGGAAAAATGAGACAAGAAGAGGAGTGAGGAAGAGGATATAAGAGAGAGAGAAGAAGAAAAAGAAGAAGGAGAAGAGAGAGAGAGAGAGAGAGAGAGAGAGAGGAGGGGGAGCTGGAAGTGTGATCGACTAGCGGCTTGACAGAGCTAATTCTGTCCGTCTGTCAAGTGAGTTAGTGCCCACCGCTCTCTCTCTCTCTCTCTCTCTCTCTCTCTCTCTCTCTCTCTCTCTCACTCTCTGTATTTTGTCGTTTTATCAGTCAGTCTGTTATATCTTTCTTTATCTGCCTGTCTGTCACTGAGATCCCCCTTGTGACAGAAGAGAACAGATTGGATGGAACACAAAAAGAATAAGTTGTAGGACAGGTAAAGAGACAGACGAGAGAATTAAAAGAAGACAGATGACGAGACAGCAAGCAAGATTGGACAGAGAAAAGGGTAGTGAGTTATAATGCCCCCCTTTCCTTTTTAAACGACAGGGACAGATGACAAAAAAATGGTGATGAAAGGGGTGACAGGACAGATGAGGACAGTGACAAAAGAGGGCAGATAGACAGGTAAAATGAATGTAGTGTTGCGATTGACAGTGCTAGAGAAAGGACAGGGAGTGAGACAAGAAAGACACGGTAAGACAGAAGTGGACAGACTAGGACAGTAATTATTAGGACAGACAATAAGACAACGCAGATGATGAACGGGATGGACTGGACGGAGAGAAGAGAGTGTAGTGGATGGGACAGGGTAGCGACAGCCGAGGGACAGAACGAGACAGAAGTAGACAGATGGGGGGACAGAACAGGACAGATTGGACAGCCGGAAAAAAAGGGAGTGTAGTGGATGAGAGAGCCCCCCCCCCCTTCTCCCTGTGACAGCTTCCGACACCTTAACCCTCCCTTTCGTGATGGATGCCCTGCCGCAAGAACTCTACCTCCCCCCTTCTCTCTCCCCCTACTTTCCCCCCTTCTCCTTTCCCTTTCTCTCCCTCTTACCCTCCCTGCTTTCCCTCTCTCCCCCTTCCTCTCCCTTCCCTCCATCCCCTTTCCTTTCCCTACCAAGCTCGCTCCCTTCCTCTCCCTATATCACCCCCTTCTTTTACCTACACTCCTTCCATCTCCTCTCTCTCTCTCTCTCTCTCTCTCTCTCTCTCTCTCTCTCTCCCATTTTCATTCCCTGCACTCCTCCTTTCCCATCCTTTCCCTACCCACTCACTCTCTCCCTCCTTTCAGTACCGGTGCCTTCCTCCCTATAATACCTCTCTTCCATCTCTCCCTCCCTCTCCCTCTTCCTCTCCCTTCCCACTCTCTCCCCCATCCTTTCTCTCCTTCTCTCCCTTCCTCCAGTATCGGTGCCTTCCTCCCTTAATACCTCCCTTTCTACTCTCCCTCCCTCCCTCCCTTTCTTTCTCCCTCCCTCCATTGCCCCTCTTCTCTCCCTCTGTCCCACAGTAGGAAAATAATCCCTTACCATACTCCTTTTCCTCTTCCCCCCCCCCACAATTTCCCCCTATCCATCTTGAAAACTCAGTTCCAACAATACATGAACTCTCGAATATGATGCTAGTCACGAAGAAGTGCTGTGGAAATGATGTAGAGCCGTAGCATTGCCTTATTCTGCCACTGAGCTACGTGAAAACTGTAGGACGAAAATTTGGGCCAAGTTAAGGTAAAAGAACTGTAGATGACGATTCCCTTTTTAACTTGGCCCAGATTTTCGTCCTTTGAAGATTCACCACCACCACCACCACCACCACCACCACCACCATCATCATCATCATCATCATCATCATCATCATCATCATCATCATCATCATCATCACCACCACCACCACCACCACCACCACCACCACCACCACCACCACCACCACCACCACCCTTAACCCTTGTACCTACCTTTCCTTCCACTCTCCTTTCCCTTATACTTCCCTCCCTCCAGTGCCTCCATCCCCTCTCCTCCCTCCTCTCCCTCTAATATTTCTCTCCCTTACTTTGCTTTCCTTTCTTCCTCCGCCCTCCTCCCTCAGTTCTCCCTTCCTCCCTCTCTTCGTCACAAATGAAACTGATTGAACAAGAAAATATGAGGAAAAATAATATATGAATGAAATACCAGGAAAGGCATCAACAGACGAGATGTTGCAATTAATAGTGGTAATAGTGGCAGTAGTAGTAGTAGTGATGGTAGTAGTAGTTGTTGTTGTTGTTGTACTTCCTGTTTTTGTTATGGCCCTCTAGCGGTCAAACCGGTCGGGGACCATAGGTTTATAAGGTTCCGTCAGTCCGTCAGTACGTCTGCAATCTCGTGTCTGCTCTGTAACTTCCACATGCATGGACAGAGTTTGATATAACTTCACACAATTGTTCCCCATACCATGACGGTGTGTCGCGCGCAACAACCAGCCATCTACTCCCAAGGTCAAGGTCACACTTGGGGCTCAAACAAGGTCGGGTGCTGTCATATAACAGCCATACCTACTGTACATTCGTATCCGCTCTGTAACTTCCACATGCATGGACAGATTTTGATATAACTTCACACAATTGTTCCCCATACCATGACGGTGTGTGGCGCGGAACAGCCAGCCATCTACTCCCAAGGTCAATTACATATGGATGGTTATCATCCGGCAGGGGACTTTGTATGCATGACAGTTCAGTTCAATTATTATCACCTCTGCCAACGAAGTTGGAGGAGGTTATGTATTCACCTGTGTTTGTCTGTCTGTCTGTCTGTTTGTCCAGACTATATCTCCAAAAGTTCACAGTGAATTTCAGTGAAATTCGGTGGAAGGGAGGGCCATGGGCCAAAAAAGAATTTATTAAATTTGGGGGAGGGGATCCTGTATAAAATATCTCCGTAAGTTATCAATGAATTTCAATAAAATTTTTTGGGAGAATGGGCCATGGGTCAAGGGGCAATTGATTAAACTTGGGGGCGGATCTGGTTCCTATGAATTCCAGACAGTATCTCCACGGATCCGAGATGGATCCATTTTTAATGGCAGTGGCATTGGCGGAGGTATGCGCTCTCTGAGTGCCTGCTAGGTAGTATTAGCATTAATATTATTGGAAGTAGTAGTAGTAGCAGTAGTAGTAGTAGTAGTAGTATGGGTAGTGCAGCAGCGATGTAGCCAAGACGGCGCCTAGCCTTCGCCAGCTGTGAGCGCACCTGTAGTCATATATCACCTTCCCGGCCCCTGTCACACCGTCTCAACCCCGTCTCAACCCCCTGCCACCCGTCTTAACCCCCTGCCACTCGTCACAACCCCCTGCCACCCGTCTTAACCCCCTGCCACCCATCTAAACCCCCTCGTCTAAACCATCTGGCATCCGTCAAAATCGTCTGACCAGGTGAGCTTTCCGCCATCTCTCAAAACAGACCTAAAAACCGTCTGGCAGTTCTAAGCTATCTAACCTCTAACTCTTCTGGCACCCATCAAAACCATCTGGCACCCTTCAAAACCGTCTGACACCATTCAAAACCGTCTGGCACCCCTTAAAACCGTCTGGCACCCCTTAAAACCGTCTGACACCCGCCTAAACCGTCTGGCACTTCAAAACCGTCTGACACCCTTCAAAACCGTCTGGCACCCGTCTAAACCCACTCTGTAGCTCCTGTATTTTTCCTCAGTCGACCTTTGGGTGAGAGACAGACCACAATGGCAGGAGTTTAATGTTGGAGAGGCCTGTGCAGTTATAATGTGAGAGAGAGAGAGAGAGAGAGAGAGAGAGAGAGAGAGAGAGAGAGAGAGATTTATGGAGAAAGACAGCAAGGCATAATTGCTGGTAAGATTCGTTCCTTGGTGTGTGTGTGTGTGTGTGTGTGTGTGTGTGTGTGTGTGTGTGTGTGTGTGTGTGTGTGTGTGTGTGTGTGAGAGAGAGAGAGAGAGAGAGAGAGAGAGAGAGAGATAGAAATGATTGCAAAAATTTTAAAAACAGAGGTGTGGATAGGGTTGAGTTGTTAGTAGGGTTTTGGGTGAGGCAGGGTAAGGCAGAAACTGACAGGGATGAGGCAGGGTAAGGCAGAGTGACAGGGGTGAGCAGGGTAAGGCAGAATGACAGGGGTGAGACAGGGTAAGGCAGAGACTGACAGAGGTGAGGCAGGGTTTTGGTAATGACCGTAGCAGAGGTGTGAAAGGCAGGGTAAGGAGGTGTGAGGAGAGAGTCAGGGTGGGAGAAGGGGGTTGGGTGGAGGGGTGAGTGACAGGGTGACGAAAAAAAGAGAGAAAAGTGAGAAAAAAGAGAGAGGAGAGTTAGATTAGGCACGGCTGACCTTTGACCCGAGATAAAGGAGATGATTTTGCCTTTGGTCACGGTTTGGGAGGTGAAGAGAGGTGGAAAAACGAGAGAATGATGGTGTGTTTTTTTGTGCATTTATACACTTCACCTCTCTCTCTCTCTCTCTCTCTCTCTCTCTCTCTCTCTCTCTCTAATGGGGGGAAGGGATGTGAGGATAGAGAAATAGGTTACGGAAATAGACGGAAAAAGTAGAGACAGATCTGGTATATTCTGTAGCCCTTTGTTTTGTGGCTGGAATTATTGGGGGGTGGAGTTTGAGGAAGAGGAGGAGGACGACGGCGATGGTGATGATGATGATGATGATGATTGATGATGATGATGACAAGAGGAATGAGTCATGAAAAGAGTTGAAGAGATTTTTTTTCTAGATGCCGTATTTCTCATTTCATGGTTGTAAGGAGAGAGAAACTGATTGAGACTTTTTATTTTTTACAAGATTGAAAAAGAAAGTTATATATTGGTTGAGGGGACTTGTATTTGTGGGGGAATGTGTTATGTAACAGCTGGATGAAGAGGAGTTTGTGTAGAGTGAGAGAGGTTGTGAGCAAGACGGTGTTTATCAGATAACTCACAAGCGTCAAAGGATCTAAGAGAGTGAGCTAGATCAAGAGTGGGCTTAAATTTGAGATTGTGGTATTTAATCTCTGACATCTGTGGAAGACTTAAGAGAGGATGCGTCAAGGGGGAGCTGAGGAGAGGTGAAAGATGGTGAGAGGTGGCGAGAGCTGTGTGGTGTATGGTGTGGTGTGCTGTGGTGAGGCAAGGTCATTGGTGTGAGGTATGATGCTTGGTAAGAGGTGGAGAGAGATCTGTGGTGTGGTGTGGTGTGGTGAGGTGTCGTGAAGTGTGGTGAGGCAAGGTCATAGGTGTGGTGAAGTGAGGTATGGATGATATGTATGGTGAGAGGTGAGGTGATGAGTGTGATGACTCGTGTGGCATATTGTGTGATGATTAAATATACGATTGAAGGTGAAATGAGGTTAATGTTAAGGTGTGTTACGACAGGTAATAATAAGATGTGAAGCGATTTGTGTGGTGGGATAGTGAAAGGTGTGCTGAGTGGTGATGAGGGGAGAGGTGAGGGAGGTGAGGGGTGAGGATGAGGGGGAATGGGGGGATGGGGGGATCTTGGGCACGAGTTCTAGCACGGTTGTCAAGTACGAAAACTGAACAAGTGTTAAATGTTTGAGCTCTGGTGTTGTACTCGTAAATTTGTCCAGGTTGTGACGTGGAGAGAGAGAGAGAGAGAGAGAGAGAGAGAGAGAGAGAGAGAGAGAGAGAGAGAGAGAATATGGCTTTAAAGTGAGGACATAAGAACTGAAGAGAAAGGGGTGACGCTGAGGGGAAGATTAGGGCTTTAAAATGGAGAGAAAGTAATAGACAACGAGAGAAAGAGAGAGAGAGAGAGAGAGAGAGAGAGAGAGAGACCTTAAGCTGAATAAAATCGTCTGAACATGGCAAAAATATAAAACAAATCATAGTACTGAAAGAATTAGTGAATCTCTCTTCCATCCCCTTCGCTACTCTAAGCCTGTCCTGAACTTAAGGAAATCGTCTGAAGGGAGCAAGAATAGAATATAAATCGTCGTGGCACTGAAGCTAGATGGATTTACGAGGTAACATAGCTGATATATCCCAGTCTTACATATAGTACAACCAACCCTAACATAGCACCTTAATCTAGCAACCTACCTAACCCAGCCAAGATCCCAACCCCACACTGATATACCTTTACATAATCCAACCCAACCCAACCCAACCCAACCCAACCCAACCCAACCCAATCCAAACCAGTCCTAACCCAACCATTCCTAACCTGATCTAACCCACTTCTAGCCAGTATACCCCACCTACGTCTAGATATACTCTAACCTACAAACCTGACCCTCTTAACAGTTGCACCTAACCCTACCAAACCATACGAAACTTAACCATACCAGATCAAACCAAGCCTTGCCTAAGCTAACCTAAGCCGCCCTAACTTTTCTCAGGGTCCTCTGGTATACCCCACACCCACATGTGGTATAGCCCAGGCCCACATCTGGTATGCCCCCCCTGGTCTCCCTGCCTCACATAACTCCGGACGGCGTGACAGCTCCGCCAATGGGTGTGGGTTGCGCCTGTGTGGTGGTGCTCGGAGTCTGCCTTACCCTGCCTCACCACTCCTGCCTCACCCTTTGCTCTTCTTGTTTTAGTCTTTATTCTCCCTCACCCTGCCGCACCACCCCTGCCTCACCCTATTTTATCTTTGTTTTATTCTCTCTCACCCTGCCTTACCCTGCCTCACCACTCCTGCCTCACCCTTTGCTCTTCTTGTTCAGTCTTTATTCTCCCTCACCCTGCCTCACCACCTCTGCCTCACCTTGTTTTTAGCTGTATTTATTCTCTCTCTCTCTCTCTCTCTCTCTCTCTCTCTCTCTCTCCCTGCCTTACCCTGCCTCACCACCCCTGCCTCAAATTATACTCTTTGTTTTAGTCATGCTTCACTCCCTCTCACCCTGCCTCTTCCCTTGCAGCCCTTGTTTCACCCTTGCTTTAATTTCTCACCCTGCATTACCCTGTCTCTGCCTCACTCTGCCTCACCCTTTCCTGTTACTGTTTCGCCCTTGCTTTATTCTCTCTCTCTCTCTCTCTCTCTCTCTCTCTCTCTCTCTCTCTCTCTCTCTCTCTCTCTCTCTCTCTCTCTCTCTCTCTCTCTCTCTCTCTCTCTCTCTCTTTCTCTCTCTCTCACACACACACACACACACACACACACACACACACACACACACACACACACACACACACCTTCTGATTCTCATTCTGATTCTGATTTTCATTCTCTCTCACCCTTGCCTCCCTACTCTTCTTTATCACCCTTGCTTCATTCACCCTGCCTCACCCTTTCTCTACTGTCTTTTGCTGTCATACTTATTCCTCACCCTACTCACCCTGCCTTCATTCTGTGCCACCTTTATCTCACTCACCCTGCCTCACCCTACATCATTCTGTCTCATCATCTGCCTTCCTATCCTAGCTCTGCCTTACCCTTAACTCTTCTTGCCTCACTCCTCACATCTTCTTGCCTCACTCTTCACTCTTCTTGCCTCACCCCTCACTTTTCTTGCCTCACTCTTCACTTTTCGTGCCTCACTCTTCTCTCCTCTTGCCTCACTCTTTACTATTCTTGCCTCATCCTTGCTTCACCACTGCTCACCTATCTTCACCCTGCCCTATCTTGCCTCTCCCTGCCTTATCCTCCTCTCCATGCCTCAGTGTGCCTCTTCCTGCCTCACCCCTGCCTCCCCACCCCTTGACCTTCTTCTTACTGCCTTACCTCTGCCTATTACTACCTTACTCCTGCCTCACCCTCATTCATCCTGCCTTATCTTGCCTCTTGATGCCTCATTCCTGCCTCAGCGTGTCCTTTTTTCTTCATTGTCCTGCCTTACTTTGCCGCATCCTGCCTTACCTTGCCTCACCCTGTCTCATCCCTTTTTATAATCCTGCCTTTCCCTGCCTCACTCATTCTTTCTCAGCCTTTCCTTGCCTTTTTCACACTGATATTTTGCTGCCTAATTCTCTCTCTCTCTCTCTCTCTCTCTCTCTCTCTCTCTCTCTCTCTCTCTCTCTCTCTCTCCTGCTTGCCTTTGCGCTTGGATCCTTCTCTTCCTCTCTCCCCTCCCCCTTCCTTCCTCCTCCTCCTCCTCCTCCTCCCCCTATCCTCCTCCCCCTATCCCTTCCCCTCCCTCCCAGTCTCTCTCTAGTCACCTCCCCTTCCTCCCTTCCTTCCTCCCTCCCTTCCTTCCTTCCTTCCTTCCTTCCTTCCTTCCTTCCTTCTTACTGTCCTTTGGTTCCCCTTCTTGCCTTCCTGTTTCTCTCTCCCCACCCCAGTATCTGTGGTTTCTCTCTCTCTCTCTCTCTCTCTCTCTCTCTCTCTCTCTCTCTCTCTCTCTCTCTCTCTCTCCCTTTTATTTCCTTCTCTTTTCCTCCTTCCTCTGTTCCCCCTTTCATCTTTCCTCCTCCTCCTCCTCCTCCTACCTCCCTTTCAATATCTCCTTCCTCCCTCCCTCCTCCCTCCCTGCCTGCCTGCCTCCCTCTTCCTCCTCTCCTTGTTCCCTGCCTCACCCTTCCTGCCTCACCCTCCTGCCTCGCTCAATAGCCCCTCCAAGGGTAGCCTGCACCACACCACTACCACACTAATGGTTCTGATGCCGCTACACTACCACAACTACCACAACGACCATCACTCCGCCACAGTATGAACTACCACCTACTACCACAACTACCATATTTACCGGCACACTACCACATACCATCACAACCACTGTCATGCTACTATCACAACCATAACTACCACTACACTACCATTATGTTAACCACCACACACCACCACCACCATACAACCATCCTCTAAGGTTGTTATACACTACCATACTCACCATGCACCACCATAACCACCATCGTGCTACCACAAATCACCACCATACCACCACCACATCCACCACACATCAACCACAGTATATCTGGCGTACTGTTTTCTCTAGATTGAATATAATTTTTTAGTTCCTTAGTATGTTTACTGAAGAAATTGTATAGAACAGCTTAGTAAAATGGGCATTATTATTATTATTATTATTATTATTATTATTAGTGTTATTATTATTATTATTATTATTATTATTATTGGTGTTATTATTATTATTATTATTATTATTATTATTATTATTATTATTATGATTATGAGTATTATGATTATTGTTATTTTTATTATTATTATTATTATTATTATTATTATTGTTGTTGTCTGTTATTATTTTTATTATTATCATTAGTAGTTGTAGTAATATTGTTGTTGTTGTTGTTGTTGCTGTTGTTTTTACCTAATCTACCTTTACAGTTCATTCACCTTAACTTGGCCCAGATTTTCGACCTTTTGTGGCATTGTTCACGTAGCTCAGTGGCAGAAAAAGAGCGTAGCACTTCTTCGTGACTAGGTTCCTATTCTAGTGTCAGTCTCCTCTTACAGCTAAGCATGCTAGATGGGGAGATGTCATTTTTGGCAGAGGTAGAGGATGTAGTGGTGAGGAGAAGGAGAGTGAGGAAGTGTTATGTTGTGTAGTGGTGATGTAGTGGTGATGTGGTAAAGTAGTAGTGGTGATGAAGGTGTATAGGCACAGTATTATAAGGGGGGTGTGATGAGTGTGATGTATGGTGCAAATGATGGTGTGAGAAGGTGATGAAGGTGAAACAGTGAAGTGGTGATAGTAAGAAGATGGAGGGGAAGAGAAGTGAGGGAGGGGAGGAGAGGGGGAAGTGAGGGGGAAGGAGGTGATGTTGGGAGAGGAGGGGAGAGGGGGAGTGAGGTGGGGAGGAGGTGATGTTGGGGGAGGAGGGGAGAGGGGGAGTGAGGTGGGGAGGAGGTGATGTTGGGGGAGGAGGGGAGAGGGGGAAGTGTGGGGGAAGGAGGTGATGTTGGGAGAGGAGGGGAGAGGGGGAAGTGAGGTGGGGAGAAGGAAGAGAGAGAGAGAGGAAAATAGAAAAATGGTTAGTGATGGTGAGGAAGGGTGATGAAGGTGAGGAGGAGGAGGGAGGTGGTGATAGTGAGGGAGGAAGGGGAGTAAGAGGGGGGAGTGGAGGGGAGGGGAGGGGGAGGGGGGAGGGGTGCCGCGGAAGGCTGTCTCGTAACTCCCACCCGAGTGACAGGTGGGGGGGAGGGGGAGGGGGAAGGGGCGGAGCGTAGATAAGGAAGGAGGAGAGAGGGATGGAGAGAAGAGGACGATGGAGGAGAAGAGGAGGGGAGATTGAAGAGGAAGGAGGGAAAGAGAGCAAGGGAAAATAGGAGTTGAGAGAGAGAGAGAGAGAGAGAGAGAGAGAGAGAGAGAGAGAAGGTATAAAGAAAGAAAGAGGAAAATGAAGAGGAGAGAAAGGAGAAAGAAACGAAAGACAAGAAGGAGAGAGGGATCGAGAAGAGGAAGGAGGAAGGGAGAGAAGGAAGGAAAGAGGGAGAGAAAGGGGATAGATGAAGGAAAGACAAAGAGGACAGGACGATTGGAGAGAAGTGGGAGAGAGATGGAAAGAGGAAGAAAGGAAATGAGAGAGGAATGATGGAGGAGAGAGAGGAAGAGAAGGAGACATAGAGAGGGAGGAAGGGATGGAGAGAAAAAGAGAGGTGGAGGAGAGAGGGAGGAAGGGAGAGAAGAGGAGGACAAACAGAAGAGAAAGAAGAAAATGAGAAGAAAGGAATGGAGAGAGAGAGAGAGAGAGAGAGAGAGAGAGAGAATGATGGAGGATATGGAGGAAGGACAGGAGAGATTAATTTAGACAGAAAGAGAGAGACAAGAAAGAAAGGGAGAGAGAGGAGGAAATGGAAGAGGAGGAAAGAAACGTGAGGAGGAGGAGGAGGAAGGGAAGAAGAATGATGGAAGGAAGGAGGAGGAGGGAAGAGAGACTGATAAGGATGAAGGGAGGGAGAGAAGGAGAACGCTGGAGGGAAAAAAATGTGTGGGGCAGGAGAGAGAGAGAGAGAGAGAGAGAGAGAGAGAGAGAGATAGAAGAGGAAGAGGGACAGGTAAACAGAATGAGCTGGGGGTAAGGGAAAGGAGAAGGATAGAGAAGTAGGTAGGTAGAGAGAGAGAGAGAGAGAGAGAGAGACAGGTAGAAGAACTCATTAAGGAAGGTAAAGGGTTATCAGGATGACCGTCAGCGGAGCCACGTAATGAGCCAGCCTTTCTTCCTTCATTTCCCTCATTTCTTCCTTCATTTCCTTCATTTCTTCCTTCATTTCCTTCACTTCATTTCCCTCATTTCTTCCCTCATTTCCTTCACTTCTTCCTTCATTTCCCTCTTCTTCATTTCCCTCATTTCTTCCTTCATTTCCCTCATTTCTTCCTTCATTTCCCTCATTTCTTCCTTCATTTCCCTCATTTCTTCCTTCATTTCCCTCATTTCTTCCTTCATTTCCGTCATTTCTTCCTTCATTTCCGTCATTTCTTCCTTCATTTCCGTCATTTCTTCCTTCATTTCCCTCATTTCTTCCTTCATTTCCTTCATTTCTTCCTTCATTTCTTTCATTTCCCTCATTTCTTCCTTCATTTCCGTCATTTCTTCCTTCATTTCCTTCATTTCTTCCTTCATTTCCTTCATTTCTTCCTTCATTTCCTCCTTCATTTCTTTCATTTCCCTCATTTCTTCGTCATTTCTTCCTTCATTTCCCTCATTTCTTCCTTCATTTCATTCACACTTCATTTCTTTCATTTTCTCATTTTCTTCTTTCATTCTGTTGTTTGTTTATTGTCTGTACTCATTTCCTGTTTCCTCTATTTCATTTCTTTTTTCCTTCTTTCCTTTCTTCCTGCTTTCTATCCTTCCTTCATTTTATTGTTCTTTCTTCATTTTTCCCCATTCACCTCTATGACTGACTTTTTTTCCTTCTATCTTTTCTTCTTCCTTCCTTCCTTCCTTCCCTTTGTTTCATCCTTTCTTCGTTCCTTCCTTCCTCTTCTTTTTCCTTCTTTTCTTCCTCTCCTTTCCTTCCTTCCTTCCTGCCATCCTTCCCTCCTTCCTGCCTTCCTTCCCTCCTTCCTGCCTTCCTTCCCTCCTTCCCGCCTTCCTTCCCTTCCTTCCTGCCTTCCTTCCCTCCTTCCTGCCTTCCTTCCCTCCTTCCTTCCATTTGTTTTGTTCCGTCCATTCTTCTTTCCTTCGTTCCTTTTCTTTTTCCTTTTCTTCCCTTCCTTCTTTCCTTCCTTCTTCCTTCCTTCCTTCCTTGTTAAAGAGAGGAAAGGGTTATCTCTGGCCACCGGTGAAGCGACATAATGAGTCACTCTTCTTTCACTTCTTTCATTCATTCTTCTTCATTTTCCTTCACTTCTGTCATTCTTTACTTTATTCCTCCTCTTTTTCCTTCACTTCTTTCATTCTCTGTTTCTTCCTTTATTCCTTGATTTTCTTCCTTATTTCTTTCCGTCCTTCATTATTTCCTTCATATTTCAGTCCTTCATTCCTTCCTTCATATTTCTTTCCTTCCTTCTTTCCTTCCTTCCTTCCTTCTTTCTTTCATTTTCCTAACTCCTCGGTTACTGATTTTCCTTTCCTTCCTCCGTCCTTCCTTTATTTTCATCTATTCTTCCTTCTTTTTTTCCCTCCCTCCCTCCTTCCTTCCCCTTCCTTTCCACCTTCCTCCCTTCCTTTATTTATATTTCTTTCCTTCATTTCATCCTTTCATTCATTCTTCATCCCTCCCGCTCTCCCCTCCTTCCGTTCTACCTTCCCTCCTTCCTTTCTTCATTCATTCTTCCTTTCTTTCTTTTTTCTTTCCTTCCTTCCTTCCTTCATAAGCTATAAGGCTATTAGACTGACGACCGATGAAGGGGTGTAATGAAGCATCCTTTCCTTCAAATTTCCTTCACTTTTTCCTTCATTCTTCCTTCATCTCTCCTCCTTCCTGCAATTTTTTCCACTCTTCATCAGTACTTGTCTTTCTGTTTCCTTCCTCCTTCCTTCATTTTCCTAATTCATTTTCTTTTCTTTCCTTCCTTCCTCTTTTTGTTTCCTTATTCCTTCCTTCCTTCCTTTTTTCTTTCCTTCTTTCCTTCCTCTTTTTCTTTCCTTCTTCCTTCCTTCCTCCCTCTTTTTCTTTCCTTCTTCCTTCCTTCCTTCCTCTTTTTCTTTCCTTCTTCCTTCCTCTTTTTCTTTCCGTCTTCCTTCCCTTTTCCTTCTTTTCCTGTTATTTCTCCCTTCCGTTTCTTTTCCTGGTTTCCTCCTTCTTGTTTCATAATCTGCCTCTTCTCATTCTTTCCCTCTTCTTTCCTTCCTTCCTTTCCTTCCTTCTTTGTCATTTACTTCCCCCTTATCTCTTCCTTCCTTCCTTCCCACTTCCTTCCTTCCTCCATCCATTCTTCCTTCCATCCATCCATCCATCCCCCTTCCTTCCCCCTTCCTTCCTTCCTTCCTTCCCCCCTTCCTTCCTTCCTTCCCCCTTCCTTCCTTCCTTCCTTCCTTCCATCTTTCCCCGCTTCCTTCCTTTCTTCTTCCCTGTAAAGTTATGAGAGAGAGAGAGAGAGAGAGAGAGAGAGAGAGAGAGAGAGAGAGAGAGAGAGAGCGAGAGAGAGAGAGAGAGAGAGAGAGAGAGAGAGAGATTTGGAGAGGTTGTGTGTGTGTGTGTATATGTATGTGTGTGTGTGTGTGTGTGTGTGTGTGTGTGTGTGTGTGTGTGTGTGTGTGTTTTGAGCTTTTTCATGTTTGTGGTTAGTAAGGTGGCGTCTCTCTCTCTCTCTCTCTCTCTCTCTCTCTCTCACACACACACACACACACACACACACACACACACACACACACACACACACACACACACACACACGAGCTGTTCCTATGTTTTGCGAGTTAATTGCCTTTGATTATTTACAAGGCAATGAGTGTAGGTGACGAGTTGATTAGGTGGCTTGATTTGACAGGTAGGTGATTATGCAAGGTGAGTAGGTAGATATGATGATTAGTAGGTGAGTAGGTAGACTGGTAGGTAAGTAGGTAGGTAAGCGTATGCTGTAGGTAGGATCGTAGGTCATTATGAAAGGGAAATGGATTATGTTGGTTGGTAGGTAGGTTTGTAGATAAGTAAGTATATACTGTAGGTAAATAGGTAGGTAAGTACTCAAGGTGAACAGGTTATGCAGGTTGGTAGGTAGATAAGTAGGTGGATTGGTAGGTAAGTATGTAAACAAACAGATATACTAATTTGGTAGGTAGGTAGGTATGCAAGGTAAGTAGGTATGTAGGTAGGTATGCTGGGTAAGTAGATAGGTAAGTATGCAAGGTAGGTAGGTAGGTTGGTAGGTAAGTGCAGTAGGCAGGAAAGGTAGGCAGGTCTAATACAGGTAAATAAGGTGGCAATTAGGCAGACAGGTAAATGAGGTGTGTATATTTGGTCAGAAATTTATAAATACTCTTAAGATCATTTTCCTGCCTAACTTACGACAATTCTCCTGTAAGATATTTTTTGGGGGAAGGAGTAGGACAAGGTGTGGCATCCTCCCATCCTTCTTGTTCTTAGGAGATGACATTGATTATAAGTTTGCCAGGTAAGATGGTTCAGGTGAGACACATACCTTTTAGCTGGTGGATGTGGGAGGTTGATGATGATGATGATGATGAGGAGGAGGAGAAGTAGGTTGATGATGGTAACTTTGATGATGATGATGATGATGATGATGATGATGATGAGGAGGAGGAGGAGGAGGGGGAGGAGGATGTAGATGTTGATGATGATGATGATGAGGAGGAGGAGGAGGAGGAGGGGGAGGAGGATGTAGATGTTGATGATGATGATGATGATGATGATGATGAGGAGGAGGAGGAGGAGGTTGATGATGGTAAAGAGGAGGAGGAGGAGGAGGTTGATGATGGTAAAGAGGAGGAGGAGGAGGAGATTGATGATGATGATATTGATGATGATAACGTTTTTGTTGATGATGATGATATTGATGATGATAACGTTTTTGTTGATGATGATGATGATGATGATGATGCACGTTTACCTCTTCACCCCGATGATCTTTCCTTTACGGAACATTATCATTCAGTTTTGCCCGAACGAAACACAAAATTAAATTCAAAGTTGTAATATCACTCCTCTTTTGCTCGAATTATATTGAAACACGTACACAGTGTTCTGGAAAAAAATTTATTGGGGTGGAGAAAAAAAATGGGAAAAATAAATGGTTGAAAGAGATAAAATGTTTGAGAGAGAGAGAGAGAGAGAGAGAGAGAGAGAGAGTAGCTAGGACAGGTAAGACAGGTGGTTAGGCTAATTGAGTAGAGAGAGAGAGAGAGAGAGAGAGAGAGAGAGACTAATAGGGTGAGGCAGAACCATTATCAAGGTGAGGCAGGGTGAGGCAGGTAGGATCACTAATAGGGTGAGGCAGGGTGAGGCAGGACCATAAACAAGGTGAGGCAGGACAGGGCAGGGGTGAGACTTTTAACGAGGTGAGGCAGAGCAGGGTGAGCAAGGCAGGGCGAGGCAGGTTAAGGTAGTAACATGGCGAGACGTGGCAGGGGAGGACTAGGCAGTAACAGGGTGAGGTATAAAGAGGTAAGGCAGAGTGAGGCAGAACGGGGCAGGCAGGGACGGGAGTGAAGGATCAGAGTTAAGGCAGGGTAACGAAGACCGCCAGGATGAGGAAGGCAAGATGAGGCAGGGGTCAGATGAGGCAGGACTAGGCAGTGACAAGGTGAAGTAGGTTGAGGCAAGGGAGGGCGAGGCAGGGTGGGACAAGGTACGGCAAAGTAAGGCAGTAACAAGGTGAGGCAGGGTATGGCAGTAACAAGATGAGGTAGGGTAGGTCAGTAACAACGTGAGGCAGGGTAAGGCAGTAACAAGATAAGGCAAGGTAGGACAAAGTAAGGCAGGGTAAGTCAGTAACAAGATGAGGCAAGGTAAGACAAGGTAAGGCAGGGTCAGTCAGTAACAAGGTGAGGCAGGGTAGGACGAGGCAGGGTTAGGCAGGCAGGCAGGGAGGCAGCGTACATCAGAGCAGCGTGTCACAGCCGACATGTTTATGATGGAAAATTGCACCATGTGAGAATGACCGTGGTGATGAGGCGGGGCAGGCAGGGGAGGGGAGGGGAGGGATGGGGAGGGGAGGGGAGGGGAGGGGAGGGGAGGGATGGGGAAGGAACAGGATAGAAGGGAGGGGATGAAAGGAAAGGATGAAGAAAGGATGTAGGGAAGTTGGGGGGAGGGATGGGGAGGGGAGGCGAGGGGAGGGATGGGGAGGGGAAGGGAGGGGAGGGGAGGGAAAGGAACAGGATAGAAGGAAGGGGATGAAAGGAAGGGATGAAGAAAGGATGTAGGGAAGTTGGGGGGAGGGGAAGGGAGGGGAAGAAACAGGATAGAAGGGTGAGGATGAAAAGAAAGGATGTAGGGAAGTGGGGAGGAGAGATGGGGAGGGGAGGGGAGGGGAAGGAATGGGAGGGGATGAGAGGGAAGATGGGGAGAGGATGGATTAGGTTGAGGGGTGGACATAGGATGGATGAAAAGAGGGGGAGAGGAAAAAGGGAGGGATGAAGAAGGAAAGGGGATGCTGTGGGGAAGGGAGGGAGTGGGGAGGCTAAGGAGGGGGAGGGGGAAAAATTAGATGAGATGGAAAACAAGGGGAGTAGAGGGGGAGGGAAATAGGGAAGGGGAGGATGAGAGGGGAGAGAAGGGAAGAAGAAGTGATGAAGACGGAGAAAGGGAATTGAAAGGAAGGAAGATAAGATGATAGAAAGTAAGGGAAGGAAGAGAGGAGAGGGAAGGGGAGGGAGGATGGATAGAGGGGAGGAGAGGAGGTAGGGGGGAGGAGGAGGTGGAGGAAGAGAATGAGAGGGAAGGGAAGAAGAGGGGAAGAAAAGAGCAAAAAGGAAGGGATAGGGGGAGATGGAAAAGGAGGGGGGAGGTGAGAGGATGCAGTGGGCACAGGGAAAGGAAAGGGAGGGGAGAGGAGGGGAGGGGAGGATGAAGCTAACAGGGAAATGAGTTAGGTAGGGGAGAGAGAAGGAAGGGGAGAAGGGAAATGATGAGCAGGGGAGGGGAGGTAGGGAAATGAAGGGAAGGGAAAGGAAAGGGAAGGGAGGGGAAGGGAAAGTGAGGAAGTGTGGGGGTAGGTAGGGGGGAGAGAAGGGGGTGATGAGCAAAAGGGGAGAGGGGAGACTTGAAGAGGAATGGGTACGTGGAAAGAGGGGAGAGGGGGAGGAGGGGAATAGTGAGAGGTGGGGAGATAGGAGGAGGGAAGGGGGAGAGAAGAGGGAGTAAGAAGGGAGTTAATGAGTGCAAGGTGGGGAAAGGGAGGGGAGGGGAAGGAAGGGGAGGAAATAAGTTTGGTGGGGAAGGGAGGAGGTGTAAGGGGAGGATGGGAGGGGAGGGGAAAGGAAGGAAAAAGGTAGAGGAGGGGAGGGAGAAGGGGATAGAAGGAAGGAAACATAGAAGAGAAGAAGGAGAGATGAGAGGGGAAGGAGAGGGAAGGGATCCGGGAGTGGGGAGAGAGGGGAGAGGAGGGGGAGATAATGAATTCAGAGGGACAAAGAGGAGGGGAGGGGGAAGGGGAAGGGGGAGCAGGCAGAGGGGGGATGGTGGGTGCAGAGAGAGAGAGAGAGAGAGAGAGGTGAGTAAAGGATGAGAAATAAAAATTGGATTGGAAAGGATGATGATGATGATTGTGGTAGTTGTGGTAGAGGTGGTAGTAGTTGTGGTAGTGGTACTGGTTGTGGTAGTTGTGGTAATAGTAGTAGCCGCAATGATGGTAGTGGTGAGTAGTTGTGGTGATGGTAGTTGTGGTAGTGATGCTAGTTATGGTAGTGATAATAATAGTATACATGGTAGTTGTGGTAGATGGTGTGGTGGTAGTTAATGTAGTGGTGATGAGAATGGTATCATGGTGGTGGAAATGTGGTAATGATGGTAGTTGCTCATAATGGTGGTACTCTTATTGTGGTAGTTGTGGTGATTGTGGTAGCTGTGTTGTTGTGGTAGTTGTGATTGTAGTAGCGATGGTTGTTGTGGTACTTGTGGTGATTATGGTAGTGCTGGTTGTTGTGATAATTATAGTAGTTGTAGCAGTGGTTGTTGTGGTAATTGTGGTAGTTGCGATTGTTGTAGCGATGGTTGTTGTGGTAATTGTGGTAGTTGCGATTGTAGTAGCGATGGTTGTTGTGGTAATTGTGGTAGTTGCGATTGTAGTAGCGATGGTTGTTGTGGTAATTGCGATTGTAGTAGCGATGGTTGTTGTGGTAATTGTGGTAGTTGTGGTAGTTGTGGTAGAGGAACAAGTGACGGTAATGAGGAGTCTGTATCTCTCTCTCCATCTGACAGCCGGAGGAGAGAGGCTAAAAAGGACTCTCTCTCTCTCTCTCTCTCTCTCTCTCTCTCTCTCTCTCTCTCTCTCTCTCTCTCTGTGATGTACCCACCATATCAACTGCTTACTAATTCTCTCTCTCTCTCTCTCTCTCTCTCTCTCTCTCTCTCTCTCTCTCTCTCTCTCTCTCTCTCTCTCTCTCTCTCTCTCTCATTAGTAAGCAGTTGAGAAGATAGGTACATTAGCTCAGTGAGAGAGAGAGAGAGAGAGAGAGAGAGAGAGAGAAACCTGTGAAGAAGGCGAAAGAAGTGAAAGAAAAGACGGAAGTGTGGTGATAGAAGTGATAGAAGTGTGATGATAGAAGTGATAGAAGTGTGACGATGGAAGTGCTAGAAGTGTGATGATAGAAGTGTGGTGATAGACGCGATAGAAGTGTGATGATAGAAGTGATAGAAGTGTGATGATAGAAGTGATAGAAGTGTGATGATAGAAGTGATAGAAGTGTGATGATAGAAGTGATAGAAGTGTGATGATAGAAGTGATAGAAGTGTGATGATAGAAGTGATAGAAGTGTGATGATAGAAGTGATAGAAGTGTGATGATAGAAGTGTGAGTGAAGTGTCCAGTGTGATGAGGCTTCTAATGTGCTACCGTCTCCTGCCTCACCACCACAAACTCTAATTAACTTGTCCTCTCTCTCTCTCTCTCTCTCTCTCTCTCTCTCTCTCTCTCTCTCTCTCTCTCTCTCTCTCTCTCTCTCCTTATGGTGGTGGTGATTAGTGTTGGTGATAATGGTGATTGGGTGGTGAATAATAATAATAATAATAATAATAATAATAATTAGAAAGCGCTTAGAGAGTGCATACCTCCGCCAGTGCCAGTACCTTTAAGAATTATCCGGATCCGAGAATATAGGATACGGATCCGCCCCAAAATTTAGTCAGTTCTTTCATGGTCCGTGGCCCACCTTTCAACAAAGTCTCATGGAAATTCATTGAGAACTTTTGGAGATATTGTGCGTGATACTACGGACCCGAATCCAGCCCAAAATTTAATCATTTCTTCCTTGGCCCATGGCTCACCCTTCCACAGACTTCCATCAACATCCGTTCATAATTTTTTTGAGTAATCCATCTAACAGACAGACAAACTAGCGCAGGGTAAAACAGAACCTTCTTGGCGGGGGTAATAGTGATAATGAGTTTTGTGATTTTAGGGACACGTTATGTTCCTCTATCATCATCATCATCATCACCACCACCACCACCACCACCACCACCGTCATCCTCTTTCCTACGTAGGAATGGAGTGAGGTAGGATTAACGAGGAAAAATAAACGAAGTAAATAGTGACAAGGACATGGCCAGTGAAGTGGGCAACACATTCATCTACATTTCATTCTAGCCCTTGGATTCCTGACTCCCATCTGCACATTATTTTTCGTACTGATATTTAAGATGGATTTTATATATACCTGTGAGAGAGAGAGAGAGAGAGAGAGAGAGAGAGAGAGAGAGAATTTAAAGTGTCATTTTGTTATTGTCATATTTCTTCCCACATACTAAACAAAAGCTCTTTCTCTTATTATTAGCCTCGCAAACATGAGAATAGCAGCATAAAGACTATCTATCTGTCTATCTATTGCCAGACGCGTAATCTTGAAAGGGGTGGCCACAAACAAATCGCCTCCATGTCGCACTGTCCCCCGCGACAAACATAGAATAAATAATAACGTTTTTTTCCAATAATGATATCAAAGAAACAGGAAACGGCAAAAACATAAGGAAAATTTTGTCCACACACACACACACACATACACACACACACACACACACACACACACACACACACACACACACACACACACACACAATCTTTAATAAATGAGCAGGAAAGAAAATAAAGAAGTGCCTTGTCAACAAATTCTCTCTCTCTCTCTCTCTCTCTCTCTCTCTCTCTCTCTCTCTCTCTCTCTCTCTCTCCACATGACCCCTCGAGCAGTGTTATGTTTACGAGCATAGTAAGGCGTTGTGTTGATGGATATGGGAGAGAAGGAGGAAAGGAGGGAGGGAAGGAAGGAGGGAGGGAGAGAGAGAAGAAGGGGGGAAAAGTGGGAGAAAGGAGGGGGAGAGTAGGAGTGGGGAGGAGGAAGATGGAGGGAAGAGGGTTGGGGTTGTGTGTGGGAGAGCGAGAGGAAAACAATGAGAGTGGGAGGGAGGAGAGGGAGAGTAAGAACGGGGAGGAGGAAGATGGGAAGAAGAGGGATGGGGTTGTGTGTGGGAGGGAGGGAAAGGAGGTAGGAAAAAGAGAGAAGGAGGGAAGAAGAATAGAAAGA
>NC_136972.1:27293776-27343776 GCF_032717465.1 Coenobita brevimanus | reverse complement strand
TAAAAGTTAATGTAGATAAATGTGGATAGATAGATAGACAGATAGATAGACAGACAGATCGATAGATAGATAGATAGATATTGGGTGGCTTTCACTCTCTGCATTTTATTTTGTTATGATTGTAAAATATATGAGAGTCAATGTGTGTGTGTGTGTGTGTGTGTGTGTGTGTGTGTGTGTGTGTGTGTGAGTGTGTGTGTGTAAAATATATGTGCGTTTCAAACTATTGTGAGTGATGCTGTGTGTGTGTACGCTTTTGTGTGCAGGAGGATTATGTGTGAATGTTTTTACTGAATGTTCGGTGGTAGTGTGTGTGTGTGTGTGTGTGTGTGTGTGTGTGTGTGTGTGTGTGTGTGTGTGCTTTCAACTGAACGTATGTATTCGCGTGTGCGTGAGTGTATGCATGCGTCATTGCGTGAGTGTTGATCGGATACCCCACACGACTCATTGCGTGTGCACTGGGCTGTCTGCGTGTGTGTGTGTGTGTGTGTGTGTGTGTGTGTGTGTGTGTGTGTGTGGGCTTTTGCGTGCGCCAGTTCAGGTTGCGAGTTTGCACGTAAATCTGGATGTTTGTGCGGGGACAGAAAACATGGGGGTAATAGTTGTAACCTTCATCACGCTGCTTTAGTGGTGGTGATTGTGGTAGTTGTGGTGATTGTGGTAGTTGTGGTGATTGTGGTAGTTGTGGTGATTGTGGTAGTTGTGGTAGTTGTGGTGATTGTGGTAGTTGTGGTAGTTGTGGTGATTGTGGTAGTTGTGGTGATTGTGGTAGTTGTGGTGATTGTGGTAGTTGTGGTGATTGTGGTAGGAGTGGTAGTTTTTAGTGGTGATTGTTGTAGTTGTGGTGATTGGTTGTGATTGTGGTAGTTGTGGTGATTGTAGTAGGAATGATGGTTATTGGTGGTGATTGTGGTAGCTGTGCTCTGTGTGGCGGTTGTGGTGGGAGTGGTTCGGGTAGTTGTGGTAGTAGTATTTAGCGTGGTGGTGATTGTGGTAGTTGTAATTGTGGCGGTGATAGTAATGTTGTGGTTTTTGTGGTAGTGATTGCTGTAGTTTGCGTTGATTGTTGTGATTGTATTGGTGTTGTGGTGATGATTGTGGTGATTTCTGTGTCTGGGGAGCGTGGTGGTAGTGGTAGTTGCATTTGGTGGATGTGGTGGTAGAGGTGGTTGTGGTGATGGTGGTTGCAGTGGCTGTGCAGAGTGTGGTGGAGGTTGTGGTAGGGGTGGTGGTTCTCGAAGTGGTGGTTGTGGTAGTTGTGGTGGTGGTTGTAGTGGTTATGCGGTGTGTGGTGGAGGTTGTGGTAGAGATAGTGGTTCTCGTAGTGGTGGTTGTGGTAGTTGTGGTGGTGGTTGCAGTGGTTATGCTGAGTGTGGTGGAGGTTGTGGTAGGGGTGGTGGTTCTTGGTTGTAGTTGTAGTAGCTGTGGGGGTGGTTATGTGGTGGAGGTTGTGGTAGTTGTGATGGTAGTGTTAAGTAGTTGTTCTTCTCGATCCTTAAAATACTTCAACGTGTATAGTAGAAACACACACACACACACACACACACACACACACACACACACACACACACACTCCTCCATATCCGTTTCAGCATCACCATAACATCACAAATTCTTCTTCTCCTTGATCACTAGAGTTTTATTTCCTACATCATATATATTTTTTTCCCCAGCCAAAATACGCCATCCTTATTCCTTTTTAATTTCTTTTCTAATGTTTCCATACTTTGAAGTCTCCATACTGATGTCATTCTAAAGCCTAACATACAGAAGTTAAAATGGGGAGTAATGTATTTATGTGTTTGTCTTTGGAGTTACGGTTTTGCGTTCCCTTGCCTTCACTTGTCTTCTCTCTTCTGTTCTGTTCTTTTTCCTCTTCAGTTCTCGTCTCCTCTCCTCTCCTCTTCTCTTCTGTATTCAGTATCAGAGCCCTCTTCTCTTTTTTCTTCTCTTCTCCTCTCCTCTCCTCTCCTCCTCTCTTCTCGCCTCTTCCCTTCTCTTCTGTGTTCCTTATCAGAGCCTTCATTGCACCAGTCACATTACCTCATTGGGCCACTTTCTCCTCTACTTTCCACATTTACCTCTCTCTTCTGTGTAGGTACTTACACTCACCCTAACACCTTTTCCTGAGCGACTTATTTTGCTTATTATCCCTTACTGTCCCTCCCCCCGTGTTACATAAATCATTCTAATATCGCCTATGCATAAATAACGTGCAAAAGGATATTAACTAGCCATATCTTAGAATAAATCGCTAAGGAAGAGGTGTTAGGGAGCTTCCTTAACGAGATTATAGGCCTGGGTTACCTTCTTTGTTTAATCTTATCTATAGTAATTTCATTTCTTTTTCATATATATATATTCACAAAAATATTCCCATTCATATTAAAATCTTTTCTTGTCGCATACACGTACTCACAAAACTATTCCAATTCACACACATATTTAGTTCACTATTAGCTGTCAGGAGAGAGCGAATATATGGGTCAATTTAAAGTGAAAAAGAGTGTAGTTGTAGTAAGTGTTGACCTCAGGTGTTGAAGGGTCAGAGGTCACGTCAGGGTAGAATATTCCATCCCTCATCATTCATCAACTTCACTACCCCTTTTGTTTTTTTTTGTTTTTTTATGCAAGGAAGAAGGAACCAAAGGCCAGGAAGCCGCAAACTGGCCTGTCACGTAATTCCCTCCAACACACACCCTTGTTCGACCCAAGTGCTATGCTCCTTATACTCTAACTTGGCCTAAAATTGCCATCCCTCCAACGTGAATGCTGAGCTGTAACCAGAAACTAACCATGGAGTACGGTGGTAGTCACGAAGAAGTGCTTTTGAGAGGATGAAGAGCCATAGCATTTTCCTTTTCGTGTCTCTGAGCTACGTGAAATAAGCTGCAAAGGCACGAAAATCTGGGCCAAGTTAAGGTGAAAGAGGGATAGTCACTTCGCCATCCATTTCCTCCTACACATCCACTGATTTCCTTTCCACATCATGCCTAGGTAGAGCTCCCAGAATCCGACCCTATTCACTGCGTCGTAGAGCTTGTCATAGAGTTTGTGTAGAGCTTTATGTGCCACAAATACCGTATAGTCTTTCACACATGCATCATTCACTCTGCCCTCATCCACACATCGTCTACCTCTCCCACAGCCACCCTGTTCATCGTTCACTCAGCGACTTGTTCCAGGATAATCTATGCTCACAGTTCTGGAATAGTCACCATGTACATCCTCTCTCCCAGTAATTACAGAGGGGAAAGGTAGACAGGTGAAGAGGAAGAGTAGATTAAAGAAGTAGAATTGAGTTACAAAATGACACTCCACACCCATCCTCACTCTTCACTTTCTAGCTAAAAATACAACAGTTATCCAGTTTCTAGCACTTAAAGACCACTAACTCCTCTCAGCTTATTAATGGCCAGGTGTAGTCAGGTTGGAGGAATGGGTCTTATTTTTACCTTATTTAAGACTTAGGAGTAGAGGAAGGAGCCTTAATTTCACCTTATTTAAGACTTAAGACTGAAGGAAGGGGTCTTATTTCACCTCATTTAAGACTTAAGACTAAAGGAATGGGTCTTACTTTTACCTTATTTAATGCTCATCGTATATCAATAAACCACGACTTAATATTCAGTCGTTTAGGAGTAACCCAGTCCCATCAGAGGAAGACACAGAGACTCTACATTACTCCATACTCTTTTTACTTTAACTTGGCCTAAAATCGCCATCCCTCCATCGTGAATGTTGAGCTGTGGCAAGAGGTGAACCGCAGAATATGATGCTAGTCACGAAGCAGTGCTGTGGAAAGGAGACAGAGCTGTAACATTGTCTTCTGCTTTTCAAATACGTAAAATAAGCTGCAGAAGAGCGACAATCTGGGTCAAGTTAAAATGAATAGAGTGTGGTTGTAGGAAGTGTTGACGTAAGTTGTGAAGTGTCAGAGGTCACGAATAATTTAACCCCTAAATCACCGGGGACGGGTTGACTGTACGCCTCTTACTCCAGCTTGGCCTAAAATTGCCATCTCTCCACCTTGAGTGCTGAGCCGAAGCATTAGATTAACGCAAGAATATGGTGCCAGTCACGAAGAAGTGCTATGGCGAGGATGTGGAGCCGTAGTCCTTTTCTGCCACTGAGCAACGTGATATAAGCTGCAAAGGGACGAAAATCTGAGCCAAAAAAATTAGGTAGTTTATTATGATTAGGCGCTGGAGAGGGACGCCTTCACGTGAACGCACCAATAAAGGGCGGCTCAACTGCCCGGTTAAACAGACGTCCATCACCTCTCCACCTATTCCCCTAAAGGAGGATGGTGAAACGCAGGAGGTAGTTGTAGTTGTTGCTGAGTAGGGATAGAGCGCCGAGGAGATTGATTATTGTGGATTGCCATGTTGTAAGTGTTGGTCGTTACTGAGCAGGGACACAGAAATGCCCCCTATACCTCTGTTCCTATACATTTCGTCCACCCAATTGTATTTACTCATAATCGTGTAGTGAAACGTGGCTGTTCCTCACCGTAGAGTTTCTTCCGACACGTTCCTCGCTCACGTTCCCTCAGGTTTACGTTCTTGGGGTCCTGGCGTACGTTCGCGTGGGTTTACGTTCTTCAGGTTGACGTGGTTGTGGGTTTAGATTATTTAGGGTTTACATTCTGAAGGGTTTACATTCCTGGAGACTTGCTTTGGTGGGTATTTATGTACCTTATTTGTTTAGGTAGGCGTGGACCTTATCCTGGTAATGTACTGCCGTTCCCTCTAACGGCCCGGATTTTCGTCCCTTTTCAGCTTATTTCACGTAGTTCAGAGGCAGGAGAAGATAATACGACGGCTCGGTTTCCCTGCCATAGCACTTCTTCGTGACTAGCATCGTATTCTACTGTCAATCTATTGCTGCACCTCAGTGTTCAAGATGAAGGAACTGCAATTTTAGACCAAGTTAGAGTAAAAGGAGTATAATAAGCTCTGTAATACCTCTTCCTTTGCGATTTATTTTTGGATATGGCTGGTTAACATAATTTTGTACGTTATATATGAAGAGTATGGTGCTATTAGAATGATTTAAGTAACACAGAAGACAACAGTAACGTGTAATAAGCAAAATAGATCGCTAAGGATGAGTTGTTAGGTAGCTTCCTTGACGGTCCTTTAATAGAAGCATCAAGATTGTGTTTTATGTTATTTATATCTTTTCAGTATCACCTTAAAATAAATCAGTTAGGAAGAGGTGTTAGGGAGCATGCGCAACCGACAAGAGGACGGTTTATATCTTTATTCAGCATCAGATTTGCTTTCACTAATAGCATTCAGAAATTAATAGTGTCATTGAGCGCCCACCATCCACTCACTCGATGTAGTGACTCATCAGTAAGTGACAAGTAAATATAACCAACAGGTAGACTCCTGATGGTCAAGTGGTTAAGGCGCTGCAAGTGGACGTTAAGGGTGGAGTCCCAGGGTTGGTTTGGAGGTTATTGCCACATAATGCTGCTCAGGGAAGAGTGACTGGTACGCGTGCTTTGGCGAGACCTCTTGATTGGGCAACACAGGACTGGATGAAGGGTGGACTGGATGGATGGATGGTTGGATGAATGTGTGGATGAAAGGATGAATGCATGGATGAATAAATGAATGGATGGATGGATGAATGGATTAGTGAATGGATGGATAGATGGATGGATGAATGGATGAAAGGACGGACGGTCAGATGGATAGATAGACTGACGGATGAATAGATAAGGAGGAGGTGCGAGGGAGCCTTCTAAACCCACGAGTACACTATCCCATGTATATTTAGTGGGATATGTATGGGATGTGAAGTGGGATATGTATGGGATATATAGTGGGATATGTAGTGGTTATTGAGGTGCAAGGAGGGTGATGTGTGACTAGGGATATTGCAGATTGAACAGTGTTAATCTAGTAAGTGCTTTCCACACACACACACACACACACACACACACACACACACACACACACACACACACACACACACACACACACACACACACACACACACACACACACACACACACACACACACTCTCTCTCTCTCTCTCTCTCTCTCTCTCTCTCTCTCTCTCTCTCTCTCTCTCTCTCTCAGTGATTCAGAATTAGTGCCCAGGTGGTGGTATGCGAGAGGGTGTGCGCCGTATGCTGGTGTGTGGAAGGACTAGTGAAACTCAGGGAACGGGTACACTAATCTGTGTCCAGGGTTGGATCTAATAAAAATAAATATAAAAGCAACAGGTAAACGGGCGGCAGGGAGAGAGAGAGAGAGAGAGAGAGAGAGAGAGAGAGAGAGGTGGATGGAGGAGGGGGTAGGAAAGCGTAAGATATGAAATGAAAGAAATTTGAGAGAGAGAGAGAGAGAGCGAGAGCGAGGTCGGCCATTGATTGTGCCGGGGTAGAGGTGCTTTTCTCTCCCTCCTTCTCTCTCTCTCTCTCTCTCTCTCTCTCCTTCCCAGTCCATCCATATCCTTTCTTCCTCTTGTCTCTCTCTCTCAACCTCTTCCTCCTCCATTCCTCTCTTTCTCCTCCTCTCTTCTTACCTCCCCTCCGTCCCCCCTTTTTCTCCCCCTCAGTCTCTCCCCACCTCTTACCCTCACTCCCTCCCCTCACCCTTCTATCTACCCATCTCTTATTCTTAGTCTTTCTTTCATATTCCTCTCTTTATCTTTCTTATTTTCCTTCTATCCATCTTCCTCTTTTCCTCTCCCTCTTCCCTATCCTTCTCACACTCTCTTCTCCCCTCATCTTTCCCCTCTCCCTCCCCCACCCTCTCTCCCCCTCCCTCTCCTCCCTTTTTTCTCTCTTCACCCTCACCTCTCATCTTCTTTACCGTTCTTCTCTCCTCTCCCCACCTCTCTCTCACCTTTTTCCCCCCTCCCTCCCCCTCCCTCTGCCTCTTCCCCCACCTCTTTCCCTCCTCCCTCACCTCTCATTTCTCCCACATATTATAACCGTCACCTCCACTTCATACCCCTTCCCATTTCCTCATCATCTCCCCGTCATCCCCTCTCATCTTGTCTCTCTCATTACCATCCCTGGCTTTCTCCCTCCCTCACATCTTCCCTCCCTCCATTTCCTTTTCTCCATCAGCTCTTTCCTTATCTCCCTCACTCTTTCTTCTCTCCAGTTCTCACCTTTTGCTCTTCCTTCCCTCCCTCAACTCTTAACCCTCCCCACCTCTTTCCCTCACCTTCTCCCCAGTCTTCACCATTTCCACTCCCATCCCTCCCTCACTTTTTCCTCGACCTCCCTCCTCTCCCCACACCTCCTTCCCTCCTCCCTCGCCTCTTTCCCTCCTTGTTTTCCCCTCCCCCTCACTTCTCCTCGTCCCTCCCCCCCACTCTCCCCCTCCCCACCCCCACCCTCTCAAGAAACACACCTCCCCCTGACTGAATGAAAAGGCCTATGTATTTGCGTGGCTGGGTGGCGTATCTTTGCTGCTGGGGGGAGGGGGCGCTCTTTGGGAGGGGGGGAGATGAGGGTGGGGGGACGCTCTCTGGTATTTTCAAGGTTTTACGGGAGCGGGAATGTTGGAGGAGGGGGAGGGAGGGAGGAGGGGGAAGAGAAGGGAGAAGGAGGAAGGAAGAGAAGAAGTGAGGAAGGAGGTTAAGAGAGAGAGAAAAGGAGGGTGAGAAGGTAGAGGAGGAGGGAAGAGGAAAGAGGAAAAGAGAGAGAGAGAGAGAGAGAGGAGGTGAAGAGAGAGGGGAAAAGGGAGGGAGAAGATGATGGAGAAGGGAAGAAGATAAGAAAGAGAGGGGGCGGGGGTGACAGAGGAGTGGAGGGGGGGGAAGAAGAGGGGAAAGGAAGAGTGTAAGAGGGAGAGGGGATGGGGAGGGGAGGGGGACGAGGGGGGAGGGGGGATCACCAGGAAACTAAGCAGGTGACTACAGCAAGAAGAGGGAGACTGGGGGTTAGGGGAGAGGAGGGGGGAGGGGGTGATGAGGTGATGATTCTCCCACTCATTATTTATTTGGGGGTGATGAGAGGGGGGGGGGAGAACTTGGGGAGAGAACATTAGGCTGGGTAGAGTTAGGTAGGGTAGGGCAGGATAGGGTAGGGTAAGGTAGGGTAGGGTTGGGTAGGTTAGTTTGGGAGAAGTAGGGGAGGGTATGCAAGGTTAGGAAGGGTGAGGTCGAGTAAGGTTGGGACAGGGCAGAGCAGGGCAGGGCAGAGCAGGGCAGGGCAGGGCGAGACAGGGGAGGACAGGGCAGGGTACTTGGGATAGGCAAGGGCAGGGTAAGATTGAGAAAGAGAGGATAATGGAGGGCAGGGAAAACGAGATAAAGGTAGGGTATGCAAGGGTAGGGGTGAGTAGGAAGGACACAGCAGAGGAAGTGTGGTAGGGGCATGGTGTGGAAGGGTAAGGGAGAGCATGGCAGGGCAGGGGGAGGAAGGACAAGGAAGGGCAGGGCAGGAAAAGCTAGAGTAAGGCAAGCTGTGGAATGGTAGGGTAGGGTAGGGAAGGAAAGGGGAAATTATATGCCAAGAAGGAAAGGGAAAGGTATGAGAAGGCAGGGCAGGGTAAAGGAAGGGAGGTTGGGGCAGGGTAAGGCAGGGGAGGTGAGGCAGAGGAATAATGCGGTGTATCGTGCGTGACTGGAGGCAGTAGCGACGCCTCACCTGCCTCACCACCACCCTGCCTCACCAACCTCCTTCCTAAATCCTGCCTCACATCACCCTGCCTCACCAGTCTGTCTGTCTCATCAACCCGTTCCTGAAACCTGCCTCACCCATGCAACCCAGCTTGATCACCACCCTGCCTCACCTACCATCATCCTATAACCTGCCTCACCTCTGCCTCAACCAACATCTTTTACCACCCCTGCCACCTTACCCCAACCCCTGCCTCCCTGCCTTGCCACCACTCTGCTTCCTCTGCCTAACCCATTCCTTATCTTGCTACACCTGCCTCACCTTGACCTTGCTTCTCTCAGTCATCTCTCTCCAGAAGTATTTGGGTAGAGAAATAGAGAGAGAGAGAGAGAGAGAGAGAGAGAGAGAGAGAGAGACCACAGAAGATGAAGTACGGTAGAAGAGGCTGTTAGGCAGGGTGAGGCATGAGAAAGTGAGGCAGACAGTGGGGAAGGCAGAGCGATGCAGAGTAGATAGGCAGGGGGAGGCAGGAGAGGCAGGCAAGGAAGGGGAGGCAGGAGAAAGTGAGGTAGGCAGGGTGAAAAAATAGAGGTAGAGAGAATAAGAGAAAATGAAGCAAGCAGTGGGGAAGGCAGAGGAAGGCAGGCAGGCAGGTAGAGAGAGGCAGGCAGGCAGGCAGGGTGAGGCAGGACAGAGCACATCATAACACTGAGCTACTATGATCCCTTACACATTATGACCCACTTAGTGTGTGTGTGTGTGTGTGTGTGTGTGTGTGTGTGTGTGTGTGTGTGTGTGTGTGCTTGTCCTTCCATCTGTGTGTGTGTGTGTGTGTGTATAATATCCAGTATATAATTGGGTGCGTGTACATGAGGTTGTGTCAGTGTATGGTGTGTGTGTGTGTGTGTGTGTGTGTGTGTGTGTGTGTGTGTACATTGAAGTTTCATTGTCGTTCTGTGCGTATGAGTGTGCTTGTGTGCGTGTTCTTCCTTATGTACGCGCATATATATATCATGTGTATTTGTGTCTGTCTGTTTGCAAGTTAATATTTCTGTGTATGTGCAGGGGTGAATAAAAACTTACATGCTTCGAAATATGATTGTGTGTGTGTGTGTATGTGTGTGTGTGTGAGATACTGTAACTATTTCGAAATATGACTGTGTGTGTGTGTGTGTGTGTGTGTGTGTGTGTGTGTGTGTGTGTGTGTGTGTGTGAAATATTTTGTGTGCGTCACTGAGTAAATTTATATCCTGTCGTCTGTGTGTGTGTGTGTGTGTGTGTGTGTGTGTGTGTGTGTGTGTGTGTGAAGTGTTTTGTGTGTGTGTCACTGAGTAAAGGTATATCCTATCATGCTTGTGTGTGTGTGTGTGTGTGTGTGTGTGTGAAATATTTTATGTGCGTGTCACTAAGTACAGATATATCCTATCATGCATGCGTTTGTGTGTGTGTGTGTGTGTGTGTGTCCTTTTGTGTGTGTGTGTGTGTGTGTGTGTGTGTGTGTGTGTGTGTGTGTGTGTATGTATGTATGTATGTGCGTGTCCTTGGCAACATCAATGACTGCATCAATTATGTACGTATTTTGCCCACCAAGCAATGACATGTTTTTTCTTTCTGTTTTGTGTGTGTGTGTGTGTGTGTGTGTGTGTGTGTGTGTGTGTGTGTGTGTGTGTGTGTGCAATGCGAGTAGATTTATCTCTATACAATTGTGGTAGGGTGGTGTATTGTAGCTTTTGTTGTTGTATTGTAGCGGTAGAGGAAGACAGGAGGAAATGGAGGGAAAGAGGAGAGAGGAGGAGGCTAGTGAAGAGGAAGAAGAGAGAGGGAAGAAAAAGGGAGAGAAGGGAACTGAGAGAAGGAATAGAATGGAAAAAGAGAGAGAGAGAGGGGAGAATGGTTTGGAGAGAGAAGACAGGAGGATGAGAGAAGAGGAGGACAGAGGAGAGAGGAGGAGGTTAGTGAAGAGGAAGAAGAGAGAGGGAAGGAAAGGGGGAAAAGAGGACTTGAGAAGAAACAGAAAGGGAAAGGAGAGAGAGAGAGAGAGAGAGAGAGAGAATGGTATGAAGAAAGTGAAAGGGTAGAAGGAATAAGTGGTGTGTTTTGGAGGGAAGAGGAGAGAAGGGGAGAGGAGAGGAGAGGAGTAGAGAAGAGAGGGGAGGAAAAGAGAAGAGAGGAGGGAAGAATGGAGAAGAAGGAGAGAGGGAAAGGGAGAGAGACAGATAAGGCAGAAAAGATTTGTGGCGGAAGATAGAGGGGGAAGTAGAAAGAGGAAGAGGTGGGGAAGAGGAAAGACGGAAGGAAAAGAAGGAGAGAGAGAGAGAGAGAGAGAGAGAGTACATTATTAAAAGGTGCTGTGACCAGATCGTATTACTTTCTCGACACTTGAATATTGCCTGTGTGTGTCTGTGAGAGAGAGAGAGAGAGAGAGAGAGAGAGAGAGGAGTGGGGCGAAGAAAAGGTGACATGAGGGAAGGAAGTGGAAGAGGGAGGGGGTAAAAGGAGTGGGAAGGGGAGGTGAGGTGAGGAGAGGGGAGAGAGAGAGAGAGAGAGCATACTAACCACTAATGACCCCTTTCCCTCCCCCTCTCCTCCCCCTCCCCAAGCTGTCCTCTGATGAATGGCGACCCCTCCTCCCCCTCCCCCTCCCCCCACTCTATTGTACTTCGCTATCGATTCATTTTGCATATTAAAAAGGGGAGGTGCGAGGGGTGGAGTGGGGTGGATGGGTGGAGTGGGGTGGAAAGGAGGGGAGACAAGAGAGAGAGAGAGAGGGAGGGAGGGGGGAAATGGGGTGACTGTGAGTGGTGTTGGATGGTGGTGGAGTGGGGTGGACAGGAGGAGAGAGAGAGAGAGAGAGAGAGAGAGAGAGAGAGAGAGAGAGGGGGGGGGGGAAGTGGTGTTGAATGGGGGTGGAGTGGGGTGGAAAGGGGGATGAAAGTTTGGTAGGTAGGGACGCCAACCCTCCACTCATTTGATGTAGTGGCACTTTAGGTGACTGTACATTGAGTGACAAGCCAGGTGGTTTCTTGTAGCCCGGAAACTCATTTGCTACGCTGGGTGGTAACCATATAACGAGATGACCGCCTGGTGCCGTAGTGGGTTAAGGTGCTCCAAGTGGATGTGTCCCCGTAGTGAGATTTACCGCTCACATTATGCTACTCAGGGGTGGGCTACTGGACACGCCACTAATATTTAGACGAAGCAACCTAGCCCCGGACCCCTACGCTTTTGGAGGTAGATATATGGATGGATAAAAAAAGAACCAAAAACAGAGGACCATCAAGACTAATCGCTGCCAAAGAAAACTGAACGAAAGGAAAAAGGGAAAGCAAATTCAAAATCCATTTATTTCCACATTTAAAAGATTGGAGGTCGTAGGCAGTGGGAAAGATAGAGTGAGAAAGACAGTTGCAGAGTTACTTGTTGCATATATTAAAGATTGAGCGTATCGGTTAACTCTTGCAAGGTGTGTGTGTGTGTGTGTGTGTGTGTGTGTGTGTGTGTGTGTGGACGGAAGGATAGGTTTGTAGGCAGATAGGTAGGTGGGTATGTAGTTAGGTAGGTAGAGAGAGAGAGAGAGAGAGAGAGAGAGAGAGAGAGAAAGTGAGTGAGTGAGTGTAGGAGAGAGGGGGGGGGGAGTATCTTACTGCCTCATAACCTGCACTAAAGCCTCTTATACCTTAATGTAAGAGCTGCCTCACACACTCCACATTACACCACACCACACCACACCACACCACACATCACCACACCAGATCACACCACACCGCACCTCGATACATCTCACCACACCACACCTCGATTCACCACACCACACCTCGATACACCACACCACACCTCACTACATAACACCACACCTCACCACACTACACCATACCTCGATTCACCACACCACACCACACCTCGATACATTTCACCACACCACACCACACCTCGATTCACCACACCACACCACACCTCGATACACCTCACTACCCAGCGCCTCACCACCTCTTCTCAATACACAACACTACACAACACCACACCACACAACACCACACCATACCACGTCACACTATACACTACACGCCACACCACACCACACCACATTTCCGTATTCACATAAATTCTATAACTGTACGATTGACTTATTTTAAAGAACTTTTATAAGACAGAGTGGAGTGGATAAAATGGATAGATAGATAGATAGATAAAGAGATAGATAGATCCTTGTCTGATAGAAGTTCAGTATCAAGAATAAAGTGATATATTAAAGAGCGATAGATAAATAGAAAAATAGATATAAGGCCGATAGATAAATTTATGTAGGTAGATAAACGCAATGGTGAGACATAACGTGAATGGTTTATATCGATAGATAGACCAATAGATTATTAAATGGAGATATAAATGGATAGACAGATGAATGGCGATAGATAGATAGACTCAGGGTTGATAGATATAGTTAGGCAATGAGAGGTAGATAGACACGGGCCTCAAATTATAGTCGATAGATACAATTATAGCACTGACTGATATGAATAGATAGAACGATAGACAAAGTACAGTATCGCAGAGAGAGAGAGAGAGAGAGAGAGAGAGACAGACAGACAGACAGACAGACAGAGAGGTAGATTAGCACATCCTTGCCCTAATTTAGCACATTTTCCTCTTAGTACATTTACCCTAAGTTAGAACTCAAGTACAGAATTACATTAGTAGTATTGTACATCAAGGTAATGGAGAGGGGTCATCAGAAATTAAAGATGTAATGGAGTTGTACATTGCCAGTGCATCGTGTTACAAGGAAAGCACATTACATATTGAGTACACCTCTATTGGATTGAGCCTTACCTGGGAGAGAGAGAGAGAGAGAGAGAGAGAGAGAGAGAGAGAGATTTTTGTGCATGTTTTTGTGAGTGCATGTCATTGTGTGTGTGTGTGTGTGTGTGTGTGTGTGTGTGTGTGTGTACCCAAGACATAAATGCTTGTGTGTGTGCATGTTGGTGTAAGTGCTTGTGTATGCGTGTAGATATGACTGTCCTTGTGTGTGTGTGCGTATACGTATAAAAGTTCGTGTGTGCGTTAAGTAAATTCTTCTGTGTACGTAAATATATCTGTGTAAATGTGAGTGAATGCCCGTGTGCGTGTACGTTTGAATATTGTGTGTCTGTTGGAGTGTGCGTGTGTGCGTGTGGGTATATACTGTATGTATATTTATATTTGAATGCTTGCATGTGCGTGTAAATGTGCATGTGCGTGTAGGTATGAATGCTTCTGTGCGTATTGCTATGAATATTTGTGTGTGTATGTGTGAATGCTTACGTGTGCGCATAGATGTGAATGCTTGTGTGTGTGTGTGTGTGTGTGTGTGTGTGTGTGTGTGTGTGTGTGTGTGTGTAATGATCTGAATACTTGTGTGTGCGTGTAACTGTGTGCGTGTAGGTATGAATGCTTGTGTGTGTGTGTGTGTGTGTGTGTGTGTGTGTGTGTGTGTGCGTGTGTGCGTGTTTGGAGGCAGTAAGGGAGCTTTAATATGGTGGGGTGACAGACGCACACATTAGTATACATGGCTGATGCATTCTAAGGTAGTGGTGCTTTCAGTCACACACACACACACACACACACACACACACACACACACACACACACACACACACACACACACACACATTCTTACACGAATAGAGTATGTTTTATCTTTCGATTCACTGAAGCACTCTCTCTCTCTCTCTCTCTCTCTCTCTTTAATTCTTATTCTCCCTTTTTTCACCCCTTCCCCCTCTCTCATTCTTTCCTCCCCCCTCCTTATATAATCCCCCTCCCCCCACCCAGCGTGCATGTTAAATGGGGGATTGAGTTGGTGGGGGGCCTTGAAAGTGGGGGAGGGGTGGGAAGGGGGAGGGGAGGGAGAGAGGAGAGGGGAGGGTAGGGGAGGGGGAGGCAATAGTCCATAGGGGTTCCAACCATGCACGCAAGTCGGTCCAACATCAAAGAGAAGAGAGAGAGAGAGAGAGAGAGAGAGGGAGAGAGAGAGAGGGGGGGGGCTGGGTAAGGAAGGGAATAAGGAAATGAGACTGAGAAATTAGAGTGGAAGGAAATGATGTAGAGGAAGAATGTGAAATGAAGTAATGAAAAGAGAGTAAGTGGGAGAGAGAGAGAGATGTAAAATGTGGAAGAGAGAAAGGGGAAAGGAAGGAAGGGAGAAAGAAAGAAGGGAGGGAGAAAGAAAGAAGGGAGGGAGGAAGAAATGAGGGAGGAGAGAAGAAATAAAGATAAAAAAAAAAGAAGAAGGAATGGAGGTAACAGCTGAAAGAGAACACGAAACTGGTGGAGAGAGAGAGAGAGAGAGAGAGAGAGATGAGTCACTATCACCACTCACGCACTCCACCACACTCTAATATTCAGTCACCTTTCTCACCACACTCCTTAATTTTCACCACTACTCACCACTAATTCACTACCTGTCACCACTACACTCACCACCCATTCTTTCACGCCCACTACACCTCTCATATTTACTACACACTTTCATTCTACACACTTTTCATGCTTACTACACACTTTACTGACCATACACCTAGCTTCTGTCACACACTCACCCTTGCCATCACACCTCTCCCCCACCCCATGCACATCTTTCCCCCACCCTACTCACACTTCCCCCCCATCCTTCATCTACCCTATTCTTCCCTCCCCACACTTCACACCCTAATCTCACATCCCCCCCATCCCTGCCCCCTCATTTCCCCCCATGTCCTTCCCTCCTCACTCTATTCTCATACCTCCCCCACTCCCTCCCCCTCATCTAACCCACTTCTCCCCCACATCTTCCTAACCCCTATTTCATAACCCCATACCTATCATATCCCCACCTGTTCACACCTGCCCACCCCTGCCCATCCCTTCACCCCTCACCCCACGCCCAGATTCTAAATTCACATACCTCACCCCACTACATCTTACATTTCTTATTCTCGTGCCAGCTCTCCACTCTCCCCATCATCACCCATCACCCCACACTCTCCCCATCTTCACCCTACCACCCCACACTCTCCCCCGTCTTCACTCCATCACCCCATATTCTTTCCTATCTTCACCCCATTACCACACAATCTCCCCATCTTCACCTCATCACCCCACACTCAACCATCTTCACCCAACCACCACACACTCCCCCCTATTCACCCCATCACCCCACACTCTCCCCATCTTCACCCCATCACCCCACACTCGCATCATCTTCAGCCCATTACCCCACTCTCTCCCCATCTTCACCCCATCGCCCCACACTCTCCCCTTCTTCACCCCACCACTTCCTCTTCATTACCACCCCCCCTTTCTCTCTCACACCCCCCATCTTGTAACCTCCAATACCCCTTATTTTTTCACCCCTTCATCTCTCTCCCCTCCTTCCTCACCCCGCCTCCTTCCTTCCCCTCACCCCACTCACCCCCCTGCACCCCACCCCTCTTCCGGCCTTCACATATCGACAAGTTGTGTATCGAAGAAGACGGGGATGAAACAGGCTTTAATAGAGAGAGAGAGAGAGAGAGAGAGAGAGAGAAGATGACACGTGGGAGGGGAAGTGTGAAAGGGAGGGCGGAATAGAAATGGAGAGAGAGAGAGAGAGAGAGAGAGAGAGAGAGAGAGGTAGCACACATTTGAGCATACAGGATTTGGTAAACAGTAAGATGGAAATAGAAGAAGGAAAAATATAACTAAGCTTTATATAACTCTTAGAACAGATTATATGGGCATCAGTAGGCTAGGTCAGCATATAGTACACCTGATTGTGAGCATTTAGATGAGCATAGATGAGCATTATAGTAAGCATGTAGGGGCATATACGAATTACAGGTGATCGTATACCCTTACCTGGGCGTTAATTGGGATGCAGATTATAAAAAAACGGAGCATTGTAGATCATATAGGGAGACATGAGCATTGAGATGAGCATTAGAAAGACATATATTCACCTGAGCATTGAGATGAGCATTAGGAAAGACAGTTACACACCTGTGCATTGAGATGAGCATTAGGAAAGACATATATACACCTGAGCATTGAGATGAGCATTAGAAAGACATATATTCACCTGAGCATTGAGATGAGCATTAGGAAAGACATATATACACCTGAGCATTGAGATGAGCATTAGAAAGACATATATTCACCTGAGCATTGAGCTGAGCATTAGGAAGGTTAGATATACAAGTGGGCATTGAGCTGAGCATTAGGAAAAGTGGATATACACCTGACCATTGAGATGAGCGTCTAGGAGTGGTGATTTAGAGGCGAAGTGAGCCTTATAGAGCTTTGAATATCACGGGGGAGCGTTGTAAGAGCACATGGAGCATATTAAGCTCATTTTAAAGCCGGGGGAAGGAGGTGAGTGGAGCGTGGAGGTGAGAGGGGTGACGGAGCATAGCCACACTGCTCACTTAGCTCACATTAATACTCTCTAATGGCTCACCCCCCCCCCACTCTCTCTCTCTCTCTCTCTCTCTCTCTCTCTCTCTCTCTCCACCCGCTTAAGTGGCTGGGCTACGCGGGGTGGGGGGGGTGTAGGGGGGAGGGGCAGTGAGTTATGGTGATGGTTTGGAAATGGTCTGATGAGAGAGAGAGAGAGAGAAAGAGAGAGAGAGAGAGAGAGAGAGAAGGGATGAGAATGGTAGGGGGGGGGGTCCAGGGGGTAGGAGAGAGAGAGAGAGTCATGTCATTCTGAACGATAATTTCTGACCATATTGACAGTTTTTCGTCCCTCATATTAAGTTTCGTTATTTATCGTCCTTCTCGTTATTGTTCGTCTGTTTCAGTAATTATTCATTTTATTAAGTGAGTCTGATTATCATTCATCGCATTCACTCTTCAACCGCGATAGATTATTATTATTATTATTATTTTTATTATTTTTGTTATTATTATTATTATTATTATTATTATTATTATTATTAATATTATTATTATTATTACCACCACCACCACCACCACCCACTACTACTACTACTACTACTACTAGTACTACTAGTACTACTACTACTACTACTACTACTACTACAATCATCATCATCATCTCCAGACCATTTAATTCACCACGTCACTACTAGATATTTATCCAAAATAAAAATAAATCGCTATCTGGCAGGAAACACACAGCAGGTCATGGGAATAAATGGGTTAACATAATTCCCATTAACCATTAGTATTTCACACACACACACACACACACACACACACACACACACACACACATAAAGGAAACTTCTGAACACCTCATCGTAAGCGATTTATTTTGCTTATTGCACCTTACTGTCGCCTTCTGTTATATAAATCCCTCCAATATCGCCATACTCTGCATAAATAACGTACAAAAGGATATTAACCACCCATATCGAAAAATAAGTCGCTAAGGAAAAGGTGTTAGGGACCTTCCTTATGGGTCCTGGTGGTCCGGTGGAAGAGCCCTCGGGTTGAAAGGGTTGTGGTCCGTATTCTCGTGGGTTAAGGAGGCCCCCTGTTCTTTAGCGATTTATTTTTAGACATGGCTGGTTAATATCCTTTAGTACACTGTGTAGGGAATGTGAGGCTATATTACAAGGACTTACCCGGTATATATTTAAGAGGAGGGCAGTAAGGTGTAATAAACAAAATAATTCGCGTAGGAAAAGGTGTTAAGGAGAATAGGGGTATGTGATTTACGCGCTACGATTCGAATCCATGAGCTGAGATATTTTTTTTTTTTTTTTTTTTTAGTATATTAAGCACTATACTCCTTTCCCTTGAACTTGGCTCAAAATTGCCATCTCTTCATGTTAATTTCTGAGTTTTAGCAATAGATTAACAGTAGAATTTGCTGCTAGTCACGAAGAAGTGCTATGGAAAGGACGTGGAGCCGCAGCATTGTCTTTGCCACTGAGCTACGTGAAATAAGCTGCAAAAAGGACGAAAATCTGGGCCAAGTTAAGGTGAAAAAGGTATAGAAAATGCTAGTATAGGCGTGGGTTTGCCGTCTATCCCTGAATGATCTGGATTACCGTAGCCTAGCCTCGTCCCCCTACGCTCAGAGGGGGAGGGGGGTAAGGTGTAATTGGCAGTTAACCTTTTACCGTCCCGAGAGATGTGTAAGTTAATATGCACCAGTCTGACATTCATTCCGGAGCCTGCGGTGGTCCGGTCGTTAACGTGTGGGCCTATCAATCTTCCAGACCTGAGTTCGTTCCCACCTGGAGTATAGTTTCAAGAGGATGGTATTTCGCTTCTCGTGGGTGTGGGTGGGTGTGTGGGTGTGGGTGTGTGTTAAGTTCGCGCCTTCTCACGGCTCCCTCATGTACAAACTCACACACATAGCCACACCAACAACACAGGTTTCCACACCCTTTTATGTATTTATTTTTTCACCCTACGCTCAAAATCCTTCCACATCTCTTCTCTAGTGGCAAAGAGTGGAGTTCCTTGAGTCTACTTATACTTGCTTTTTCGTATCCATAAAACAGGACTTAAACGTGTATGGTACTGCTGTCCAACCATGGCGTGTGTGTATAATCATGCTTTTGCCCACATACCCTCACCACACACCCCCACCGCACCCCAACCCAAACCCCCACCACGTCCCCAACCACAAAACCTCACCTCAAGCCCCAACCAGAAACCCCCACCTCAAGCCTCACTACAACCCTAATACTTCACCCCACCACAACCCCCACCACAAACCCCCACACCTTTAACCTCATCTCTAAGCTTTACCCACGTCACAACCTCCACTACAACCCTAACACTTCACCCCCACAACCCCCACTACGACCCTAACACTTCACCCCACCACAGCCCCCCACAACCGTAATATCGAGGGGGTTGGGGGCATAGTGGTGGGGGGGGTGTAGGTGGCGGACTGGCGGTAAATCACGCCAGCTCTGTAATCCGGGGTCAAGATACTGGGTTATGATTACTGAGGGGGAGGGATTGACGTGGGGGTTGTGGGGGCGATTTGGGGGGGTTTGTGGGGGTGGTGGACGGTTTGTAGGGGGTTAATTTGGGGGGATTGAAGGGGCATGAAGGGCTAGTGGTTGGGGTTGGGTGGGAGGATTGAGTGGGGGAGGATAGTAGAGGGGTTGTGAGAGGATGCAAAGGGGGATTAGTTATTGTGGGGGTTGAAAGATTGTAAGTTGGGGGAGTGAAGGGGTTGGAGGGATAATGGGGGGTTGAAGGGATAGTGGGGGTTGGAGGGATAGTGGGGGGTTGGAGGGATAGTAGGGGGTTGGGAAAGGATGTGGGGTTTATGAGAGTGGTTGGGGTGGGTTGGAGTTAGTGAAATGGTGGGGGGATTTGGGGATTGATGGATATTGGGGTGATTACTGCGGTTGGGGAGGTTATTGGAGGCGGTTGAAGAAGGGGATAAGGGTGGGGAGGTAGTGGAAGGATTAACGAGATTGGTGAGGAGGAAATGGTGGGTTTTTTGTGGGGGGATTACTGATGGGGAGTGGTGGGGAGGGAGGAGGAATGGGGAGGATTTTTCGGTCTCCACCCCTCTCCCTCCATTTTCTCTCTCCTCTCCCCTCACACTTGCCCTCTTCTCCCCGCTCTTCCATTATTTTTCTCTCCCCCTCTCCCCTCCCCTCACACCTACAGTACACTTCCTCCGTCTCTCCTCTCCTTCCCTCCCACGCACCTTAATCCCGTCTTCCCTTCCTTCTTCCTTCCTCCTCCCTCTCCATTCTCTCCCTGTCTTACTCTCTCTGTCTCTCCCTTCTCTCCCTCACTCTCTTACTCTCTCACTTTTCCTCCCTTTATCCCCCTCCCCCCTCCCCATCTTTGTCATGCTCATTTCTCACCTCCAACTCCTCCCCTAATCTCCTGCCACCTCCCCATCCCCCTCCATCTCCATTTCTCCCCATTCCCAGTCTCTTCTCTCTTCTCTCCCCTTTTCTCCTCCCTCAGTCTCTCCCCCTTCCCCTCATCCTCCTCTCCCCATCCTTCCTTATTTCCTTTCCTCTCACTAGCTCCCCTCTTCTCCCCAATTTCTTCTTCTTCTCACTCAGTTTCCCTCTCCCCGTCTCACCTCACCCTCTCCCCCATTTCTCCTTCAGTTTCTCCGACCCTCTCCCCACTCTTCTCCAGTCACCTTCCTCTCACTCTCCCTCTTCTCCCCAAATCTCTTCTTGCCCCTCCTCCTCCTCCTCCACTTCACCACCTCCCCTCTTCCGTCTTCAATCTCTCCTCCTCCCCGTCTCTCCCCTCTCCCCTTTCCTCCTTCATACAGTCATCCCTTCCTCTCCCCAATCTTTCTTCCCTCACCATCTCTTCACTCCTTTCGTTTCCTCTGCTTTCCCCTCTTCCCTCCTCTCTCCATCTTCCTTCCCCTCTCCCAGTCTCTCTTTCATCCCTCGCGTTCCTCCTGTCTCCCCCTTACCTTCTTCTTTCCCTCCTCTCCCCATCCCACCATCTCTTCTGTTCCCCTTTCCCTTCTCCAACTTCTTCTTTCCCCCCAACCTCTTCCCCTCTCCCCTTCCCTTCCCCTCCAGTCTCTCCCCTCCCCCTCCCCTTCCCCCCAGCCTCTCCCCTCCCCTCCCCTTCCCCCCACTCTCCCCACCTGCAGTTTATGAGATCTGAGGAAGCCTGCAAGGGACTCCGCTCATTTGGGTACATCTTCATTCATTCATTCATTTCATTCATTTTATTCATTTTATTTATAGCAAGTCCGTACGTCATTCATTTCCCCTTTTCATCCCCTCTGTCTGCCCCCATTTTTCAGTCTTCATTTCTCGTCGTCATTCATTTCTCATCACCTTTTTTCTTACTGTCACTCTTTCGTAAATTATGCTTTCCTTCATTCTTTATTTCCTTCCTTCCTTCTTTCCTTTCCTTCCTGCCTTCTTTCCTTCCTTAATTCCTTCCTTTTATTCACAGCTTCCTATTCTCTCCCTCCATTTCATTCTTTCTTTTCCCATTGTCTCCCTGATTTCTGTCTTTCTCTTCATTCTCTCTTTTATCAGTTTTTTTCCTTCCTTCGTACCTCCCCTCCTTCGTCTTTTCGTTTCCTTCCTTCCTTCCTTCATTATTTCCTCCTTGTCAGCGCTTCCTTCCAGCCTTCTTCGTTCTTTCCTCCTGTGTCTTTCCTTCATTTCTTTTCCTTTTTCCTTCATTTCTTTTCCTCTATTCCTTTCTTTTCCTTTGTCTTTAAGTCGTGTTTTCGTCTTGCCCTTGTTCTTTCTTTTCTTTCTGTCTTTATTTTCTTACATCCATTATTATTTCAACATTTTATCTTTTCTTCCTTTTTTTCTGTTTCCCACCACAATTTTTACCACAACTAACATCATCACCACCACCACCACCACCAAAACTTCCACCACCATCACCACCACCACCACAACTTCCACCACCACCACCACAGCTACCACCACCACCATCACAGCTACCACCACCACCACCACAACCACAACTTCCACCAGCAGCACCACCACCACAGCTACCACCATCACCACCACCACAACCACAACTTCCACCAGCACCACCACCACCACCACCACCACTGTTTTATACTCTGTCATACTGATGTGTTAATAATGCACTTTTAATGTACTTTTGATAGTGGGTGAGAGAGAGAGAGAGAGAGAGAGAGAATAATCTAGAACAGTTGCATTGAATATATGTGAGTTAGTGTCATGAGTAAATATCACTAAAAAAGATGAGAGAGAGAGAGAGAGAGAGAGAGAGAGAGAGAGAGAGAGAGAGAGAGAGAGAGAGAGAGAGAGAGAGAGAGAGAGAGAGAGAGAGAGAGAGAGAGAGAGGGAGGGAGAGAGAGAGAGAGAGAGAGAGAGAGATGAACAAGAATGAGTAGAATGAATTAGAATGAGTAGAGTGATGAACTAGAATGAGTAGCATGATGAACAAGAATGAGTAGAATGATGAACAAGAATGAGTAGCATGATGAACAAGAATGAGTAGCATGATGAACAAGAATGAGTAGCATGATGAACAAGAATGAGTAGCATGATGAACAAGAATGAGTAGAATGATGAACAAGAATGCGTAGAGTGATGAACAAGAATGAATAGAGTGATGAAGAATGAGTAGAATGAGACTTGATGCCTAACCTACCAGACAGACACACATTAATATTTTTCACCCCCATCCTCATCGTTTTCCTTCTCAAAAAACACAAATTTCCTTTTTTCATTCTTTTTTCATTCTTTTTTTTTTTTTTTTTCATTTTTTTGGACGTCTGTCTGTTTGAGGTCGATAAAAAGTGGATTGGAATTTTTGCGTGGCCTAATTTTTCAATCCTTTGCATCATGAACGCGTGTGTGTGTGTGTGTGTGTGTGTGTGTGTGTGTGTGTGTGTGTGTGTGTGTGTGTGTGTAGGGGGGACATTCTCTCTCTCTCTCTCTCTCTCTCTCTCTCTCTCTCTCTCTCATTGTCATCATCTTCGTCTCCTCCTCCTCCTCATCATCATCATCATCATCATCATCATCATCATCATCATCATCATCATCATCATCATCCATTCTTCTTCTTCCTCCCTTTTTAAATTTCATCTCTATTTCTCTCTCTCTCACCCCTCCCCTCCCTTCCTCTCCCTATTATGTTCCCTCCCTCTTTTCTCTCCCTTCCTCCCTTTTCTCCCTCCAAGATGAGAGAGAACAGCCTTTGTCTTCCTGTCAACTCCCCCCCCCTCTCTCTCCCTCTCTCTCTCTCTCTCTCTCTCTCTCTCTCTCTCTCTCTCTCTCTCTCTCTCTCTCTCTCTCTCTCTCTCTCTCTCCCCTCACGCCAACTCAATCAAATTAGGTAGAGGGAGAGATGCCCCTCCTCCCCCTCCCCCCTCCCTCCCCTCCATCTCTCCTCCCTTTCATCTTCCCTCCCTCCCTCTCTCTCTCTTTTTTCTTCCTCTCTACCAATTTTCTCTACCTAATCTCTCTTTCTTTTCCCGTATCTCTCTCTCCCACCATTTCTTTCCTCTTCTCTTCTCTCTTCCGCTCTCTCCTTCTCTCTTTTCCTCCTTCCCGCTTCTTCCTTCTCTCTCTGCCTTGCCCTCCTCGTTCCCTCCTTCTTCCTCCTTCCTACTCCTTCTTCCTCCTTCCTTCCCCCTCCTTCTTCCTCCTTCCGTCTCTCCTTGTCTGTCTTCTTTCCCTCTCTCCTCCATTTTCCTTCCATCCGATCTTTTCGTATTTTCCTTCCTTTCCTTCCTTCCTTCCTTCTCTTCCTTCATCCTTCCCTCCATCCCTATCTCTCCCTTCGTTCTTCCCTCCCCGCCTCTCCTTTCCCTCCATTCTACTTGCTGTCTCTCTCTCTCTCTCTCTCTCTCTGTATTTTCCTCTATTCCATCCTATTATCTCTCCTTTTCCGTCTCTCCCAAGAGAGGGAGGTGAATAATTGCCTGAAGGAGAGAGAGAGAGAGAGAGAGAGAGAGAGAGAGAGAGAGAGAGAGAGAGAGAGAGGGGGAGGGGAACTGGGAGGGGGATGGATGAGAGAGAGGGGGGGACGGAAGGATAGAGGGATTGGAAGGAGAATGGATGAGAGAGAGAGAGAAGAGAGAGAGAGAGAGAGAGAGAGAGAATGAATAAACTAATGAGAATGGCTCCCACCTAATCTCTGAACCCTCCCTCTCTCTCTCTTTGTTAAAAATCCGATGCGTACTATTTCCCTAGATGAGAGAGAGAGAGAGAGAGAGAGAGAGATAGAGAGAGAGAGAGAGAGACTTTCCTCCGCCTCTCTCATTACACCTTTCTTTTCCATTCTTTTGTCTCCATTCTTTCACGTACAACCTCCTCCCCTCGAGTCTCTCTCTCTCTCTCTCTCTCTCTCTCTCTCTGCCTTCCCCTTTCCTTTCATTTTTCCATCTTCCACCTCGTCTTCTCTCTCTCTTCCCATCTTTTTTCTCCCCTCCCCTCCCCTCCCCTCCCCTCCCCTCCCCGCCTCATGAATCGCGGATACAAATTTGGTCTAAAAAATTCAGGGAACGTCGAGCTCCCCTTCCCCTGCCTCACCCTGCCTCACCCTGCCTTACCCTGCCTCACCCTGCCTTACCCTGCCTTACCCTGCCCCACTCTGCTCGCCCTTTCTCCGTGCCTTACCCTGCATCACTCTGCCTTACCCTGCCTCACCTTGTGTTACCCTTCCTCAGTCTTCCTTACCATGCGTCACCCTGCCTTACGCTGCGTCACCCTGCCTTACGCTGCGTCACCCTACCTTACCTTGCCGCACCGTGCCTAACCCTGCCTTTCTTTTCGTGTCAGTATCAAAGCTACAAGTATCACCACCACAATAACCACCACTACAACCACAACAACCACTACTAACAACCACAACCACAATCATCGCACCTACCACTAACACCATCGCCACTGACAACCACCACTACCCCCACAAGTAACACCATCACCACTACCACTACCACCGCCAAAACTTCGCCTTTCACCATTACCACTACCACAATCACATCTACCACAACAACCAACATTATTACCACAGTCATATCTACCACCATTACTACCACCACCACCACAACTACCACCATCACCGACCACCACAACCGCAACTGCCACCACCACGGCATCTACGACTGTCACCACCACAACCAAAACTACCACAACTACCAGTATTGTTGATCTGAATGAGTGAAATGACAGGGAAACCATTAATCTTATACTCTCTTCTCTTTTCTCCTCCTCCTCCTCCTCCTCCTCTCCATTTCTTCCCCTTCCCTCCTTCCCATCTGTTCTTCCTTCCTTCCCGTCTATCCCTCCCCCTTCCATCCTTCTTTTACATTCTCTTTCTTCCTTCCTTCCTTCCCTCCTTCATTCTCTTCCTTCTCATCGTCAATCTTCCTCCTTTCTTTCCACCCTTTTCTTCCACATCCTTTCCCTTTTCCTTCCCACCTGTTTCTCCTTCCTTTTCCTTCCCACCTTCCCCCCCATCCTTCCTTCCTTCACACCTCTCTCATCTTCTTTCCTCCTCTTCCTTCCTCCCCACCCCCTCCCCCCCACACAATGTGATGAAGAAGGGTGAGTTAATGACCTTTCACCCCATTGCACTGAGAAGCTTGATAACACACCTCTTTCACCCCCACCACACCCCCCCACCACACCCCCACCTACACCCCCCCACCCAGACACCCCCACCCCCCCCACCCTCACCCACCCACCCAGACACCCCCCACCCCCCCACACCCCCACCACACACCCCACCACACAGCTACACATCCTACCCACACAACCACACCCACTCCCCAACCATACCCTTCTGTCATCTCCAGTCCTCCCCACTATATATCCTCTCTTATCCCTTCTCCCCACCATACCCCCCTCCTCCCCATCTTATTCCTCTCCTCCCAACTTTAATTCTCACTCCTTTACCACACCCCGTCTTTCATTTCCTATCCTCCCCATCTCCCCCTTCTCTCACCCCCACTCTCTATCAGCATCATCCTCTCAGTCTCAGTCATCTCCCTTCTTTTTCACCTCCCTCCCTCCACCTTATCTTCTCACCCCCACCTCTACAGGACACCCCGTAAACTTAACATAGCGTCACGTCACGTCATTATACGTTTTTCGATTTACCCAAAGCAAATGAGGTAATATACAGTAAGCTCAGATTAGGATCTGCACAGATAACCCTGAGTTAACGGTCACTACTCTTACTTTCGACCTGTGATGGGATGTGGATCACTGAGGGTCCCTGTTAGTCAAGTGACCACCATCGGGATTTTTTTTTAATGTACCAGGGGTCACTGCTTCAGGATGAAACTTGTGTACTGTCCCACATGGGAGAGTTCCTTGTCTCAGTGGAGTGAACAGAGCTATTGCCTGATTGACTGCTGCCTACCTAAAAAGCACCAGGGAAGGGTGCCGCACCACCCCTAAACATCCACTCTGTGCATTGCACATCCACACTGTGCACTGTGCAGTCCCATTTTATCTAAGACACCCGTCTTACATATTTTTCAATCTCCCCTATGCAAGGAAAACAGTATAAGCACAGATTAGGATCTGCACAGGTAACCCTGAGTTAACGGTCACTACTCTTACTTTCGACCTGTGATGGGCTGTGGATCACTGAGGGTCCCTGTTAGTCAAGTGATCACCATCGGGATTTTTTTTAATGTACCAGGGGTCACTGCTGCAGGATGAAACTTGTGTACTTGTCCCACATGGGAGAGTTCCTTGTCTCAGTGGAGCAAACGGAGCTAGGGCCTGATTGACTGCTGCCTACCTTAAAAGAGCCTGGCAAGGCTGCCGCACCACCCCTAAACATCCATACTGTGCAGTGTGTAGCTTCCACGTTATGTCCACAGACTTCCCATTGACTCAATGTACCGGTTTATAATGTCATGCCGTAACTATTATTTTATTTGTTTACTTTCTCTTTCAGGTTACTCTATTGGGTAGCTTATAGATAAAGTATTAAAGAATGTGACTTTTCCTTTCCAGTGTTTCCTATAAAATTTCCATGTCAGTTTTTCCATGCTGCATGGTGGTTTTTCTCACTTTTTCCTGGAGGGTTTGGTGGTGGTGGGAGCCTTCTTGCTTTACTATCCTTATCCTTCAGCATGTAGAGTTAGATCTTGTAGTCATAGTTTTCTCTAACAAGCAGCCTCGAAAGGACCATAAGGTCTGTTGCTGTTTGCTTTCCTGTGTGTAATCCTCCCATCCACATCGTATCACCTCTTCCCCCTTCCCTTCCACACCTCCCCTCCCCATTCACTCCACCCTGTATCGCTCTTACCCACACTATCCACACCCACCTTGGCTGACACCACTTCACTTCCACGAGGTAGGTAGGTAGATAGGTAGATAGGTTAGGTTAGGTGGGTAAGTTGGTATGGTAGAGTATAACAGGAACGTTATAATCAGTAGCATAACAACAATACTTCAATAATGGTAATCATCATCATCATCTATATTATAATGATCCGATTTCTGTATGTTTGTTACTGTAACAGCAAAAACGGCACAACGTAGAGCTCAAACTTGAAGAATAAAACAATTTCCAGTCCAATCGGGCCACCGGTTCCCGAGTTATGATCCATCTCTGGTCCTTTGCTTCAACTTTAGTATTTGCTTTCAGTGGAGGAGATGGATTCGTTCTTGGCCCGGCATTGAAATTACCAGCAAAACAGAAGAAAGAAGAGTGACATGTTTGTTGTATTATCACCCTCTCGCCTCTCCTTCCTCCCATCTTATTCTCCTTATATTATATACCATAATGCTGTAGTATTATTTATTGTAATAGCAAACACTATCCTCTCTCTCTCTCTCTCTCTCTCTCTCTCTCTCTCTCTCCTCAAGGGGTGTCCCAGCAGGTTAAAGTAATGGAAACTTCCTCGCTCTGTCTCGCTCACGCCATGAGTAATTCAAATTTCTGTTGCCTTTCGACGGAAAATAGGAATTGACGACATCGAGAGAAGGCCGCCGAAGGTAGCCTTTAAGCGAGTAAACACAGTAATAACAATAATCAAGCTGTATAACAGCAACATTATAACTTTTAGCACCACAGTAATAATGATAAAGTGTTCAAAACACCTTACTAGCAATAACAGTAATACTGAACACTGAAGCAGTAGTAATATATATATAGTAATAATGATGATATCACTAGTGATGGAAACAGCCGTGGTAAAATTGCTAATCACCGTATTAACAGAACCAGCACCACCAGTCACTGCAATGGTAATAATAACAATAATGATGATGATAACCCAACCAAACCCCACAGCCGTAATAATACCAACAATACCAAACCCATGATGCCGCCCCACCACTACCACCCCTAGCTAGCCCCCACCCCCCCTCCCGCACCAAACACCGTATCACGACCCGGGTTTATCACGACCCAGCTGAAACACAACCCCCTCTAAAATGGCCGACATCTCCCTCTCTGTCCCCCTCCCTCCCTCCCTCTCTCTTTCCCCTCTCCCTGTCCCGTATCTCATCTCCCTCCCCCTCCCCGTCCCTCCCTGCAACCCCTTTTTTCCTGTTCCTCCCCCTCCTCATACCGAAACCCTCCTCCTCCCCCTTGTCTCTCTCCCTACCTCTTCCCCTCCTCCTCCCCCTCTCCCTTCCCTACGCCATCCCCTTCTCCCCTTCACCCTCTCCATCTCTCCTGCTCCCCACTTCTACCCTTCCCCTCCTCCCCCACTCTTTTCCCCTTCTGTCCCACCCCCTTCCCCTTCTCTCCCACCCCCTTCCTCTTCTCCCCCACCGCTTTACCCTTCCCTACCCTCTTCCCCTTCTCCCCCACTCCTCTCCCCTTCTCCCCCACCTGTTTCCCCTTCTCTCCCACCCCTTTCCCCTTCTCCTCCACTCTCTCCCCCTTCTCCCTTACCCCTTCCCCATATCCCACCCTTTTCCCCTTCTCCCTCACCCCTTCCCCATATCCCACCCCTTTCCCCTTCTCCCCCGCCCCTTCCCCCGTCTCCCCCACCCCTTCCCCATATCCCACCCCTTCCCCTTTCTCCCCCGCCCCTTCCCCCATCTCCCCCACCCCCTTCCACCCCCCATTGGACATGAAGAGGCGAAATTGAACCAACAGCGGGGAATGTCCGCATAAAAAAAGGCAATTTGAGTTCTGACAATGGCCAATCTATTTTAAAACATTTAATTTAATACGCGTGTCGACCGAACTGTTTTGCGAAATGGGGCAAAAAGTTACGTTCACTTTTTTCAATCGCTTTTCACTTGTTTTCGTTCATCGTGGTGGCGGTGGTGAGGTATAGGGATGGTGGTGGTACGGGGAGGTTGTGATGGTGCGATGATAGTGCTGTGGTGTGGTGTGTGATTGTGGTAGTGGTGGTGTTGATGAGGTATAGGGATGGTGGTAGGGGTTGTGGTGATGGTGATGTGTGGTGTGGTGTGGTGTGTGGTTGTGGTAGTGTTGGTGATGATAGGGATGGTGGATGGGGGTTGTGGTGATGATGGTGTGTTGTGTGGTGTGGTGTGGTGTGGTAGTGGTAGTGTTGATGATGATAGTGCTGGAAATAGTGTTGTGTGGTATTGGCGATTGTAGTTTGGTGATGGTTGTGGTGATGTGTGGTGATTGTGGCAGTGGCTGTAGAGTTTGCAAAGATGGTTATGCAGTGGTATTTTGTGGTGATGATGGCAGTGATGATGATGGTGTTGGTGGTGGTAATGATGGTAGTGATGATGATGATGTTGGTGGTGGTAATGATGGTAGTGATGATGATGGTGTTGGTGGTGGTAATGATGGTAGTGATGATGATGATGTTGGTGGTGGTAATGATGGTAGTGATGATGATGGTGTTGGTGGTGGTTATGATGGTAGTGATGATGATGGTGTTGGTGTGGTAATGATGGTTGTGATGTTGTATGGTGGATGTGATGATGATGGTGATGATGATGATGATGATGATGATAGTATGTTGTTTTTAGATTATTTAGCAACGTTATAAGCCTGTAGTGATGATGATGGTGATGATAGTTATGCTTTGCTGGTGGTAGTGGTGATGATTCTGGTTGTGTGTTGATGTGATGCAGTGGAAATGATGGTGTTGACTCAGGTGATGATAGGTGATGTGATGATGCATGTGTGGTGATGGTTGTGGTGTGGTAGTGTGAGGTTATATTGGTAACTACTGTAATTGTTGTTGTTGTTGATGATGATGATGGTGGTGGTGGTGGTGGTGGTGGTGGTGGTGAAATATAATTGAACGATGGGAGACAGTGTTAGAGGTTGTGGTGAAAGTTATGGTTGTTGGGGTGAGTGTGGTAGTGGTGGTGGTGGTGTTTGGTGTTGGGATGACAGTGGTAGTTGAAGTGAAGGTGGTAGGTAGTTGGTTTGTGTGGTAGTGGTTGTAATAATTGTGGTAGTACCTGGTAGTGGTGGTGGTAGATGAGTGTCATGTTGGCCAGTTGTGGTAGTCTTTGTGGTGTGTGGTAGTGTGGTAGTAACAGTAGTGGTGATGGTGTGTGTGTGTGTGTGTGTGTGTGTAACTATTAATATCACCAGCGGTTAGCCACAGAAAGTCAGTTTGGTAGCTGTGGTAGGAACGATAATAGTAGTGTGGTAAATGTGGTATTAATGGTGGGTGTAGGTGGTAGGTGTGTGGTGACAGTTAGTTACTATGATTAGGTGTGGTAGGTAACAAAAGGAAATCGGTAGCTGTGGTGGTGGTCATTGTGGTAGGTATGGTAGTAACAATAGCTGTGGTGGTGGTGGTGTGGTTAGCGTGTGTGGTGGCAGTGTGGTAGTGTGGTGCAGCAGGGGGTAGCATCATCAGGCCAGGCAAAGGTGTAGCGCCTTCAGCAAGGGGATGGCGCTGGGGGTGGGTAGGTAGGTAGGTAGGTAGGTAGGAAGTGGGTGGGGAGGGAAAGGGAGAGGTAGGTAGGTAGGTAGGTAGGAAGGTGGATTGGGAAGGAAAGGGAGAGGTAGGTAGGTAAGTAGGTAGGTAGGTAGGAAGGTGGTTGGGGAGGGAATGGGAAAGGTATTGGGAGGGATAGGTAGGTAAGTAGGTAGGTAGGAAGGTAGGTAGGTAGGAAGGTGGGTGGAGAGGGAAAGAGAAAGATAGTAGGGGTGGTAGGTAGGTAGGTAGGTGGGGAGGGAGGAGAACAGATCAGTAGATTAAAGGTTAGTCGTTAGGTAAGTAGGTACCGTAGATAGATAGGTAGATAGGTGGGTGGATAGTTGTGTAGGTACGAGTGGATAGGTAAGGGGTGAGGAGGCGGAGAGCAAGGTGGCATATGAATGGTATAGGAAGGTAGGTAGGTAGGTAAGTAGGTGGGTGAGGGAGGTGGTAGGTAGGCTGTAGGTGGAGGCGTAGGTAGGGAAGCAGGAAGGACGGTAGCTAAGAAGGTAAGTAGGTAGATATGGTGGGTTGGTAAGTAGACATGGGATTGGTAGGTAGGTAGATAATCAAAAGTAGATAACGGTGTAGGAACAAGAGACCAGACGGTCCCCCCCTCCCCCTCGAGACCGATCCCCCCCCCCACGAGACCAATCCCTTGTCTTACCTTTTTGGGATTCGAATTTTGGCGCGGGAGTCTACGTTTGGTGGAGAAAATGGCGCTGGAAAATGAGAGGTTTGTTTTGATAGGCTCTGTGTTGTACTGAGAGGAGCGTGCATGGGGAGTTTAGAGCGTGTGTGTGTGTGTGTGTGTGTGTGTGTGTGAGAGAGAGAGACAGACAGACAGACAGACAGACAGACAGACAGAGAGGCGAAAAACAAGTCAGGAAGTGAAGGAAGGAAATGGGAGAGAGATGGAGGGGAGAACAGAGTAGAGAGGATAAAATACGATAGATAGATAAATAGACTGGCAGATAGATAGATAGATAGATAGATAGGTAAATAGATAGACAGATAGATAAATGAAGGAAAAGAGGAGCATATTACAAACTTCGAGAGGCGTGGTGTGGAGCATGGAGTGTATAGTTTATTTTGATCTGCCCTGAGGTAAAGGGTGGGGGTGAGGGGTTGGGAAGGGGTGAGGGGTGGGGGTGAGGGGTGAGGGGTGAGGGGGTGTGTGGAGCATAATGTAGCGTGGGACAAGGCAGGGGGCATACCACCTGCCTGGCTCTATGGTCCTGTGGCACGCTCTCTCTCTCTCTCTCTCTCTCTCTCTCTCTCTCTCTCTCTCTCTCTCTCTCTCTCTCTCTCTCTCTCTCACACACACACACACACACACACACACACACACACACACACACACACACACACACACACACACACACACACACACACACACACACACACACACACACACACACACACACACACACACACACACACACACACACCAGTACAGTAGGGTCCAATAGTTTCTTTACAATGTCTCAAAAGTTACTCAGTTTTCTATCCCACCGCCAACCCCTTCCCTTCGATGACCCATGACTTCTTGCTGTGGTGGTGGAGAGGGACGCCTTCACGTGGTGGCACCGACATGAGAGCAACTCCACTGCCTGGTTATGCAAACGTCCCTCACCTTCCTCCCCTCACCTTCCTTCCCTCACCTTCCTCCCCTCACCTTCCTCTCCTCACCTTCCTCTCCTCACCTTCCTCCCCTCACCTTCTTCCCAATCCCCTGAAAGGATGATGGTGGACTGCAGAGGCGGAGCGTGAGCCTGCAGTCCACTGGGTTCACTTTCAGATGAGCCTGGAAGTACAACAACAACAACAATAATAATAGTAATAATAATAATAATAATAACAACAACAACAACAACAATACAATAACTACTACAACAACAACAACAATAACAACAATACAATAACTACTACAACAACAACAGCTACTACTACTACTACTACTGCTACCACCACCACCACCACCACCACCCGTTCAGTTGGAAAAGCTTCACCATACCTGAATAAAACCATCAACTGTATCGTGACCTTGAAGAGATCTTAACACCTCTTCCGTGGCGATTTGTTCGGCACTTTGTATGTGAATATTCTCTTGTATATTATTGATGCCAACCAGGTCGATATTGCAACGGTAGGAGTAACTTACAGGGAAATATCAGGGTGTAATACAGGAAAATAAATCGATAAGGAACATGTGCTTGGTAGAGTCAAAAGTTTTCCTAATATTTCGCCTCTTCTGAGAAAATCTTAGGAAGTCCCTAACACCTTCTTCAGAGCGATTTATTTTGCTTATTACTGTCCTTTTCTGTGTTGTAAAGCCCTTCCAATATTGCCGTACTAACGTACAAATGGATATTAACTAGCTATATCCTAGAATAAATCGCTAAGGAAAAGGTGTTAGGGCGTCTCCTTACTCGACGGGAATACGTGTCTTTTGTTTATATTCTCGTTAATGAAGGAATCTCCCTAACACCTCTTTCTTAGCGATTTGTTTTTGGATTTGGCTAGTTAATATCCTTTTGTACGTTATTAATGCAGAGTATAGCGATATTGGAAGGATTTATAGCTCAGAAGAAGACGGTAGGGTGTAATAAAGTAAATCGCTAAGGAAAAGGTGTTAGGCTACGTGAGCTACGTGAAAAAAGCTGCAAAAGGACGAAAATCTCGACCAAGTTAGTGTGAAAAAGGTGTAGTTAATTAGATATATACCCATCCCCATGCTGACCAAGTACGAATGAGGAAGGGATGGATGTAGTGAAATGCAGGTGAAAATCCAGGTGTTTTAATGGCAGTGTTATTGTGTTATGTGTTTTCAAGGTGTTATTTGTTATATCACCGTGTTATGTTGTGCTACCTTGGTGTTATCCACGCCGGCAGGTGTTATCGTGTTATCTTTGTATCACCTTACTATCTCATAACACCGTCCATGTGTTATGCTGTTATCTCTCAGGGCGGTGTTATCAGTAGCAGGGAAGGGCGTGTTATCATATCACGGTGTTATCAGTAGCAGGGAAGGGCGTGTTATCATATCACGGTGTTATCAGTAGCAGGGAAGGGCGTGTTATCATATCACGGTGTTATCAGTAGCAGGGAAGGGCGTGTTATCATATCACGGTGTTATCAGTAGCAGGGAAGGGCGTGTTATCACTGTGTTATCTTTTAGCACCGACGGGCGTGTTATGAGTGCGTGTGCTTGAAATTGACCTCGCTCTGCCTCTGCTTTGATCTCCTGCTTGCGTGTCTGCCTTTATTACGGCGTCTGCTTCTGCCTCTGCTGCCTGCGGTGTTGTGCTGTTGCTGCTCGGGTCTGTGCTGTGTGTGGTGTTATGTGTGCTGTGGTAGTGGTGTTATTGGTGTTAGTGGTCCGATGTGGTGTTGTGTTGAATGGGTTTGTGCGGGTGTGATGCTATTTGTGGTGCCGTGTGTTGTGGTGTTGTGGTGTGTTGTGGCGCTAAATGTTGTACTGTGAGTTGTGGTGCTGTGTTATAATGTTGTGGTGCTATGTGCTGTGGTGCTGTATATTGTGATGCTGTGTGGTGTGATGCTATGGTTATTTTAGACATTTATTTGTGGTGTGATTTTGGCCGGATTTGTGCAGTTGTGGTGTGTTGTTTGTGGTGTTACGTATGTTGTGGTGTGCTGCTATTCTCTCTTCTCCTTTGTAGTGGTGTTTTTTTGTTTTTGTTGTGGTGTGATATGGTGTTATGGTGTGTAGTGGTGGTGCTGTGTTATGGTGGCATGTGATGGTGGTGTGAGTTGTTGTGTACGGATGTTGAGGTGCGTGATGGGGGGGTGTGGTGGTGTGATATGGTGAGATTGATGCTGGTGTGATGTTGATGTGATGTTTGTGGTGACATTTGTGTTTTTGGTGTCTTGTGGTGTAGGGATGATGATGATGATGATGATGATGATGTCAAATGCGGCAGTAGTGGAGGTTAAGTGGACGTATATTCAGCAATGATTTTATGTTCAGAGAGAGAGAGAGAGAGAGAGAGAGAGAGAGAGAGGTGCTGATGTGTTAATTTTTTATACATATTACACAAACAGCAGGTATATTAACGTGCCAAGTATACCTGTATGCTAGTCACGAAGAAGTGGTGAGACGCCTCCTTACCTGGTGAAAATAAGGCCATAAGGAGACTCAAACACCTGCAGTACTCTCACTTTCACCTGGCCCAGGTTTTCGTCCCTGTGTAGCTTATTTCACCTACCTCAGTGGGAGAAAATGAAAGTGCTATGGCTCTACATCCTTCCCATAGCACTTCTTCGTGACTAGCGCCGTATGTCACCATATATTGGCTAATACGAGGTTCTATACTCATTTTACTCTAACTTGGCCTAAAATTGCCATCTCACCATCTTGACTGCTGAGTTGTAACAAGAGATTAGCATTGGAATATGATGCTAGTCACGAAGAAGTTTTGTAGAAAGGATGTAGAGCTGCAGTATTGTGTTTTTCTGGCACTGAGCTACGTGAAATAAGCAGCAAAAGGACGAAACTCTTTGCCAAGTTACAGTAAAAGGAGTACAGTTGAGATGACAATAGATATAGTAGAGTAGTAATAGGAGTGGGCTAGAATGTTAATTGGTAGTTGTGGAAATGTTATAGGATAGTTAGAACAGTGTAATTTAATGTTTTTAATTTGTATGTGGAGCGTTTGTGTTATTGTTTTATTTTTGAAGATTTTAGAAAGAAGAAATGAAGTGACCTGAAAAGACGTACAGGAAACTAGAGAGATGCAGAGGACTTAGAGAGATGCTGAAGGAAGTCTTGTCAAGTTCTCTGTTTTTTTTTTTTTTTCCTTCTCTTACCTGTCCTCTCACTTCTCTCTCATCACACACACACACACACACACACACACACACACACACACACACACACACACACACACACACACACACACACACACTATTCCTTCAAGAGAAATTGTGTGTGTGTGTGTGTGTGTGTGTGTGTGTGTGTGTGTGTGTGATCTGAACGAAATACCTCGAAGGAAATTTTAATGAATAGTCGAATACAAGGAATGGAAATAAAAACAATCCCTTTTCCCTCCGCATACCCAGCCCTCCCTTTCATATTTCCTTCCCCTTTCCGCTTCTTCCGGTCACTGCCCCTCCCGCTTCTTCTTAATGTTTCTTTCCCTCCATCTTCCATTTCCTCCACATCCCCCCCGCTTCCTCCACATCCCCCTCCTCTTCCTCCACATCCCCCCCCTCACCCACCCCCTAATCACACGCTCTGCAGTCATTGTGAGGCTTATTAAACTTATTAGCTGGTAGGGGAGACGCGCCCCCTCCAGCCCCCCTTGGCCTACCTCCTCCCCCTCTCCCCTCACCCCCCTCCTCCCCAACCTCCCCTTGACCCAGCTGCAATCCCCCTCCCCACTAACACGTCACCTTTTCCGCATATTCTTGTTTTTCCCCATTTTTCTCCCTTCCATTTTTCCCCTTGTCAATTCTTTCAGACGTCCATTTTCCTTCAAATCTAGCTATTTTTTTTTTCTGAGGTCTCACTACTCCAAAGCTGAAGAAAATCGTGTGTGTGTGTGTGTGTGTGTGTGTGTGTGTGTGTGTGTGTGTGTGTGTGTGTGTGTGTGTGAGAGAGAGAGAGAGAGAGAAAACTTGTTCCCTCGAAATTAATTGGATGAAGAGAAACAAGATCCCCCCTTCATTTGAGATGCGTGGATCTGTACTTACAAGACTACTGCGGGGGTCAAAGGTAGGTAGGTAGGTAGGTAGAGAGAGAGAGAGAGAAGATACCAAACTTATCAGTCGGCATGAAAGGGTTAACCTGACCTCAGCTTTGAAGATGGAGAGATGGCAATTTTAGGCCAAGTTAGTGTAATAAAGGTTGAGGTCTCTCTCTCTCTCTCTCTCTCTCTCTCTCTCTCTCTCTCTCTCTCTCTCTCTCTCTCTCTCTCTCTCATTTTGTAGCGCACCTGGTCTCACTCGTGTCTCTCTCCTTTCCAGTATTGTCGCTGAGGAACACGCAGGAAGAGGAGCCCCCGGACCCACAGCTGATGCGCCTCGACAACATGCTGATTGCGGAGGGCGTGGCGGGTCCTGAGAAGGGCGGGGGAGCCGGGGCCGCCGCTAACGCCACCGCCGCCGCTGGTGCAGGTGACTCCGCCATCGAGCATTCCGACTACCGCGCCAAGCTTTCCCAGATCAGACAGATTTACCACCAGGAGCTCGAGAAGTACGAACAGGTGAGTCCCCCCTCGCCTAGTCTTCTCGCCGCGCCCGTTTTCTGTGATGGACGGATCCTGTGGGTGATTTGTTTTCCCTTTTACCAGTTTCTATTTTAATTTTAGGTGGATTTACGTGATTTTTGAAGGCTGATTTTTTTGCTTTGTAGTTCCTTATTAGTTTGGTAAATATAATCTAACTTGGGGATTATATTTTACTTATTTCACTTCTTTCATAAGTTTTGCTCAGTTTAGGTAAGATTTTTTTTTCGTATTTAAGACGTATTGTTTCATATTAAATTCCCCTGGACTTTTTTTCTATATAATTCGTGCTTTTTTTTTTCTTTTCTCTATATGCATCCTCTTGTTTTTAATTATACTGTTTTATATTAATTTGATATGGCTCCCAATTTCTTCTTTTTGTCATCTTAATATTGCTAGTGACCTTTTGACTGATATGTAAATTTTCATAATAGTTCTTTTTTGTATTGTTTTGTGTATATTATTCTGTTGTGTTTGCATTTTCAGTGCTCTCTATAGGCAGAATTTTCCTTGCTCTCTTTTTTATTGTTTTATGCTGTCTTTATTATTATTATTATTATTATTATTATTATTATTATTATTATTATTACTACTACTACTACTACTACTACTACTACTACTACTATTATTATTATTATTATTATTATTACTATTATTATTATTATTACTATTATTATTATTATTATTATTACGGTATTATTATTATTATTATTATTATTATTTATTTTTATTATATTTTTGTTTTTGCTTCTTATTGGTGTATATGGGTTACGTATTTCTTTGATAACTATTTTTCTCTGGCCTTTTTTTTGTCTTTGTTTTCTCATAAAAGAATAACATTGGATGCATTTAGTTCCATCTTTACGTGTTTCTTCCCTATGAACATTTTCTGGACCTATTGTGTTGATTCCCCCTATAAATAACACTATCCTTGTCCTATTTTGTATACGTAAATCATTTCATTGGATTCCCTTTGTACAGTAGTTTTCCATTCTGTGGTTTTTACTACCTTTGTTTTACGATCCCTTTGTAAATATTTCATCCTTCTGCTGTGGTGTGTAGTGTGTGTGTGTGTGTGTGTGTGTGTGTGTGTGTGTGTGTGTACTTTCCTACCACAGTCACACCACAAACCTACCCCCTACGATCACCCCTCCCGTATACTACACTACTACACCATACCACCACACCACCCCCATCAGACAACAACTACACACCACCATTATCCACTGCAGCCACACCACACTACCACACCACACCACGACTACCACACCGCCACCACCACGAAACCAGCAGGCCACACCACACAATGACCACCAAGATGTACCACACCACATCATCATTACCACACACAATATCATACCACACCACAACCACAGCCACACACCACCCCCCTCGAGCCTATTAGTGGAGAGAGAGAGAGAGAGAGAGAGAGAGAGAGAGAGAGAGAGAGAGAGAGAGAGAGAGGGAGGGAGGGGGGGGAATAAGGCCCAACCTCCACTTAATGACTTGCTTCTTATTCTTCCCCACGTAGGACAAAGGAGTATCTCAAGGGGGAGGGGGGAGACCTGAAGGGGGAGGGGAGGGGAGGGGAGGGGAGGGGAGGGGAGGGGGAGGGGAGATCTTTGGGGAGGGGAGGGGGAGGGAGTATGTCTAAGGTCTAAAGGGAGGGACAGGGGGAACACTTGAGGGGAATTGAGGGAGGTTGAGAGATGGAAGGGGGGAATTGGGAGGAAGACAGGGGGAAAGAAATAGAGGGAGCGCTGGGAAGGGAGATTTGGAGGACTTGCCATATATGTTATTAAAAAAGAAAATAGATAAAGAACCCGAACCTTCAAAAAAAAAAAACTGAAAACACACACACACACACACACACACACACACACACACACACACACACACACACACACACACACACACACACACACACATTCATTTAAGATCCGCACATTTCGGGATGGCAGCTCACTATGTTTAAAAGATTGGAGGTCGTAGGCAGAGGGAAAGAGAGAATAGGGAAGTCATTTATTAAACATTAGAGAGTTGGGGGGAAAAAGAGCGAGACTGTAGCTATGAGAACCTGCAGTAGTAGTAGTAGTAGTAGTAGTGATAGTCGTGGTGGTGGTGGTAGTGGTGGTAGCAGTAGTGGTAGTGGTGGTAGTGGTTATAGTACTGTTGCGAAAGTGGTATTAACAGTAGTGATGGTGGTAGTGTGAGTATGGTGTTGGTGGTAGTGATGGTTATGTAAGTGGTGTGAAAGGTAGTTATGGTGGTAGTATCTGTAGTGAAGATAGTAGCGATAGTTATAATGGTGTTAATGGTTGTGATAATAGTTGTAGTTGTATAGTTGTGAAGTGGCAGTGGTAGTGAAGATGGTGATAGGAATAATAGTAATAGTTGGTGGTGGTGGTGGTGGTGGTGGTGAGGAGATGGCGTGCTGAGTGGTGATGGAGGAGGTGAGAGAGTGATGGAGCATTAGGGAGAGAGAGAGAGAGAGAGAGAGAGAGAGAGAGAGAGAGAGAGAGAGAGAGAGAGAGAGAGAGAGGGCAGTGAAGGAAGGAAAGGAGAGAAAATGAAAGGAGAAGGAAGGAAAGGAGAGAGAGAGAGAGAGAGAGAGAGAGAGGGCAGTGAAGGCAGGAAAGGAGAGAAAATGAAAGGAGAAGGAAGGAAAGGAGGGGAAGAGAGAGAGAGAGAGAGAGAGAGAGTGAGAGAGAGAGAATTTAAAGGCTCACCCACAAGTAATATTATTGAACTTTGACCCGTGGCAAGTGAGTTCGATTTTTTCCTTTATTTTTGAAAGATTGGAATTAAAGTTTTTTTTGTAGTTTCCCCTTTATATTTACATTTTCACTTATTTTTTTCAGTTTCTTTTTTCCATATCCTCTCTCTCTCTCTCTCTCTCTCTCTCTCTCTCTCTCTCTCTCTCTCTCTCTCTCTCTCTCTCTCTCTCTCTTCCCTCCCCTCTCCCTTTCTTGATTAATGCCAAAGCCTCACAAATTTTAGGGGGAGCAAAAAGAAGAGAGAGAGAGAGAGAGAGAGTAAGAGAGAGAAATCCCTCCATCTCTCCCCTCTCTTCTCTTTTCTCTACCATCTTCCCTCCAATACATTCTCTCTCTCTCTCTCTCTCTCTCTCTCTCTCTCTCTCTCTATCTGTCTATCTATCCTCCTCCTCCTCCTCCTCCTCCTCCTCCTCCTCCTCCTCCTCCTCCTCCTCCTCCCTCCTCCTCCTCCTCCTCCTCCTCCTCCTCCTCCTCCTCCTCCTCCTTCGGTGCCATCTCAAAATGAACACTATGATTGAATGTTAAAAAGCCAGAAGGAAAGGGGAGGGTGGAGGGGGAAGAGGGAGGGAGAGACTGAGGGAAGGGGGAGGGGGGAGGGGGAGGGGGAGAGGGAGGGAGACAAGGAGGAGCGTGGGAGGAGGAGAGGGAGAAGGGAGGAGAAGAGAAAAGGAGGGAGGGAATAATTGACGAAGGGAGGGAGGGGAGGAAGGGAGAAGGAAAGGGAGAGAGGAGACATGAAGAGAAAGGCAGGGGAGAATAGTGGAGGAAAGAAGGGAGAGAGAGAAAGAGAGAGAGGGCGGAGAATGAGGGAGTAGGTGAGGGAAGAGAAAAAGTGAAGGAAAGAAAGAAGGTAAAGAAAGAGTGAAAGGGAAGGAAGGAAAGAAAGAAAAGATGGAGAGAAGGGGAAGGATAGGAGGTTGAGGGGGGAGGGGGAGGGGGAGAGGGAGGGAGACAAGGAGGAACGTGGGAGGAGGAGAGGGAGAAGGGAGGAGAAGAGAAAAGGAGGGAGGGAATAATTGACGAAGGGAGGGAGGGGAGGAAGGGAGAAGGAAAGGGAGAGAGGAGACATGAAGAGAAAGGCAGGGGAGAATGGTGGAGGAAAGAAGGGGGAGAGAGAAAGAGAGAGAGGGCGGAGAATGAGGGAGTAGGTGAGGGAAGAGAAAAAGTGAAGGAAAGAAAGAAGGTAAAGAAAGAGTGAAAGGGAAGGAAGGAAGGAAAGAAAAGATGGAGAGAAGGGGAAGGATAGGAGGTTGAGGAGGGGAGGGGAAGGGGGAGGGAAGAGATGGATGCATGACGAAGGGGAATAAAAAGGAAGAGGGGAAGAAAGAGGGAGGGAAGAGAAGAGGGGAAAATGGAAGAGAGGAAGAGGGGAGGTGAGAGAATGGGGAAGGAAGTAGATGGATGGTAAGAATGGGAGAGGAGAAAATGGAAATGAGAGAGAGTGAGAGAATAGCGAGGAAGAGAGGGAGGGGGAGAGAAGGAGAAAGGAAAGGAAGAAGGGAGGGGAAAAGAGGAGGAGGAGGAGGAGGAGGAATAGGGAAGAGAAGGAGGGAAGAGAGGAGGAAGAAGGAAGAGGAGAGGAGACAGGAGGATGTAAGGGAAACTGAAGAAGATGAAAAGAGGAAAAATAGGAAGAGGAGGAAATAGGAGGAAGATATAAGGGAAGGAAAGATGAATAAATGATGACACGGAGAAGGATTTACTCTCTCTCTCTCTCTCTCTCTCTCTCTCTCTCTCTCTCTCTGAAGTTAGTGCAGGTTAGAGTTAGTGTGTTTAGCGAGTGTTGTAGGAAGAGGTGTGGTGTGGTGTGATGTGGTGTGTGGTGTGGTATGTTGTGGTGCTGAGTGCTTGGTGTGCCACTGTGGTATGGTGTAATGGTGGTGTGGTGTGACTGCTGGTATTGTGGAAGTTTGTGGTGGTGGAGCCTTGTGCTGTTATGGTATTTTAATTGATGGTGTGTGGTGTGGTGTGACGTGTATGGTGCTATGGTGTGATGTGGTAGAGTCTGGTTGCCCTGTGGTGTTCTGGTGTGATGCTTTGTGGTATGAAGTGCTCGGGATCCTGTTCTGTTGTGATGTTATTTTGATGTGATGTGGCATTGTGGTGTGATGTGGTGCTGTTGTGTTATAGTGTGGATTTGTGTTCATATGTGTGATGTGGTGCTGTTGATTTGTGTGCTGCTGTGGTGCTAGGATCATACTGTTTTGGTGTTATGTGGTGGTGTAATGTGGTGGTGTGGTGTGTGGTGGTGTGGTTTAGTGTGGTGGTGTGATGTGCTGTTCTATAATTATGGCGTAATGTTCTGTGCTAGTGTGCTGAGAGAGAGAGAGAGAGAGAGAGAAAGAGAGAGAGAGAGGGGGGGGGAGTGGAGAGCCGATGGAAACAGGAAAGAAGACGAGAGAGAGGAAGAAGGTGAAGGAGGAGGAGAGGCAGAAGAGAAAGGCAGGAGAGGCAGAAGGAGGAGGGAAAGCACAAGAAGGAGAGGCAGGAAAAGCGGAGGCAGGAGGGGGAAATGTTGAGGCAGATTCAGAAGAGGGAGGCAGAGGGAGGCAGAAGAGGACGTACAGTACAAGAAAGAGGCAGAAGAGGAAGGAGAAGGAGAGAGACGCATAGTGAGGCAGGAAGAGAGGTATAGAGAGCGGAGGTAGGCAGGAGGTGAGGGAAAGGCAGAGGGAGGAAGGAGAGAGAGAGAGAGGAAGAGGAAGAGGGGGGAAGGGGAGGAAGTATCAGAGGAAGGAGAGGCAGTGGAGAGAGGCAGGAGGGTGAGGCAGAAGGGGAGTAAAGGGAGGGAGGGAGGGAGAGGCAGGAGTGGAGCAGGGAACGTTGTATTCTGGCAGAGAGAGAGAGAGAGAGAGAGAGAGGAGAGGAGAGGAGAGGAGAGGCAATAGGCACAGGAACCAGGGAGAGTGAGGCACGGAGAAAGACAAAGGAGAGAGAGAGAGAGAGAGAGAACAGAAAAAGACTAAGAAAATGGTAGTTAGAGGCAAAGAGAGAGAGGGAACAAAGAGCATGATAGAAGCAGAGTAAGAGAGAGAGAGACAGAGACAGACAGACAGAGACAGAGACAAAGAAAGCGAGGGAGGATGAAACAACGAAAACGAGAAAACCAGGGACAGTGGAAGAGAACAGGAGAGACAGAGACCAAGAAACCGAGAGAGAGAGAGAGAGATAAACTAGAAAAAAGTCAGTAAAGAGAGAAAGCATGAGAAGGAAAGCGTGTGTATGAGAGAAACAGAAGAGAGCCAGAATGTGAGAGAGAGAGAGAGAGAGAGAGAGAGAGAGAGAGAGAGAGAGAGGGAGAGAGAGAGAGAGAGCCGTATTCGACGCACGTCCCCGAAGCGCAAGTATTTCACGGAGGCAATTTTGAGTCAGAAATAGCGAAGCGAACGTCCATCACGGCCCGCCTTTGTTACCTCGCCCTCGAGTTTCAGAGCGGGATTTTTAAGGCGGCTCTCTCTCTCTCTCTCTCTCTCTCTCTCTCTCGGTGGTGTATAGTGTTGGTGAAATAGAGAGTGGTGAGTGCAATGTTGGTAGTTGTGGTTGTGATGGTGGTAGTTGTGGTGGTAATGGTAGTGGTAGTAGTGATGGTAGTGATGGTGGTAGTAGTGATGGTAATGGTGGTGGTAGTGGTTGTGATGGTAGTAGTGGTACTGATGGTGAAAATGGTTGTAGTGATGGTGTTAGTCGTGGTAGTTATGGTGATAGTAATGGTAGTGATTATGGTAGTAGTGATGATGCTAGTAGTCATGGTGGTAGTAGTGGTAGTGATGGTGGTAGTAGTGGTAGTCCAGGTCGTTAATGTCTCTCCCTCTCTCACTCTCTCTCCCTTCCTCTCTCACTCCCTTAACGACTCTCCCTGAACCTTCTCTCTCTCTCTCTCTCTCTCTCTCTCTCTCTCTCTCTCTCTCTCTCTCTCTCCCTCTTCTATATATATATATATATATATATATATATATATATATAGTATTAATACATGTATATATAATATACCTTATATACATATGTATATACACTGTATATTAAAATAGATATATTTTTCTCATACCTTTGTCCCCCCTCTCTCTCTCTCTCTCTCTCTCTCTTTCTCTCTCTCTCTCTCTCTCTCTCTCTCTCTCTCTCTCTAACGACCCTGCCTGAACCTGCACCATGTTTTTATATTTATTTTAAATGTAGCGACTGGGGCTTCCAAGATTTTCTTTTAGAGAGAGAGAGAGAGAGAGAGAGAGAGAGAGAGAGAGAGAGAGGCAGGGGAGAAGGAGGAAAGGTAGATTTAAGGGAGGGAAAAAGGAGAGAGCGAGAGAGGAGGGGGTGGAGGAATGGAGATTGAGAGGAGAGAGGAAGAGGGGAAAGAGTGAGAGAAATGTGAGAGGGAGGGAGATGGAGAGCGGAGGAGAGAAAGGGAAAGAGACGGAGAGAGTGTGAGAGCGGAGGGGAAGAGTTAGAACAGGATAGTGTGTGTGTATGAGAGAGAGAGAGAGGCCGGGTATATGAATGAAGGTGGTGTGATGGGTTAGTGTCGTTACTGAGTAGGGATAAAGCGTAATGTGATAAGTATTGTATAGTCATGAAAATAATTATGTATATCTAGTATGGAATTTGTGTGTAATAATTTTGCGTGCATGGTTAACCTCCCATGTATACAGTTATTATTATTATTATTATTATTATTATTATTATTATTATTATTATTATTATTATTTCTACTACTACTACTACTGCTACTACTACTACTACTACCCGCCGCAGCCTGGCATTGTTCTCGCGTTCTTCCGGCCACCAGTCCAACTCCCTTACCACTTAGCCACCACCCCGAGACCACCTCATTTTCTATTTATGTGCCTATTTTTTGTACGTAACGCCGACTTTTGACAGATTAGCCTAGACCAAAAGACCCTTAGGTGTTTGTGTCCCTACCCAGTAACGATCTGTTCTCCGGTCATATCCTCTCTGCCTAACCACTGCCTTCCCCCCTTCCTCTCCCCTCTCCCCTACTCCCCTCCCTTCCCCTCAGACTCCCTATTCTCTCTGTCTGTCTCTCTCTCTCTCTCTCTCTCTCTCTCTCTCTCTCTCATTCAGTCTCTCCCACGTCCCTTTCTCCTCCTGTCTTCCCTTTCCTTCTCTCCCTGTTCCCTCCCCCTCCCCTCCTCTCCCCTCCCTTCCCCTCCCCTCCCCTCCTGTCACTCACCCCGCGTAATATTGCCGAGTGGGCTTGCTATTGAATTATTGGGGGAGGGGAGGGGAGAGAAGTGGGGAGGGGAGAGGGGAGGGAAGTGGGGAGGGCAGAGGGGAGAGAAGTGGGGAGGGAAAGGGAGCGTAGTGGGGAGGGGACGGGGGTGGGAAGAGAGAAGTGGGGAAGGAAGAGGGGAGAGAAGTGGGGAGGGAAGAGGAGGAAGAAGTGGGGAGGGAAAGGGAGCTTAGTGGAAGGGGGACAGGTTAGGGAAGAAAGAAGTGGAGAGGGAAGAGGGGAGAATAATGGAGAGGGATGAGGAGAGAGAAGTGGTTAGGGGAGAGGGGAGAGAAGTGGGGAGGAGGGAGGAGAAGAGAGAAATTGGGGAAGAGGAAATGGGAAAAGATGTAAGAGAAAAGAGGGAAGTGGGGGAGAGGGGAGAATATCGGAGTGAGGGGAGCCGAGGGGAGAGGAGAGGAGAGGGGAGAGAAGAAAGTTAGGAGAGGGGAGAGAAGTGAGGAGGGGAGCCGAGGGGAGAGGAGAGGAGAGGGGAGAGAAGAGAGAAAGTTAGGAAAGAGGGGAGAGAAGTGAGGAGGGAAGGGGAGGGGAGGAAAGAAGGACAGGAGGGGAGAGGATGAGAAACGGGAAGGAAGTGGTAGGGGAGAGAGAAGAGAAAGGAAGCGGGGAGAGGGTAGGAGAGTGAGGAAAAAAAAGTGGGGAGGAGGGAGAGGAGAGGGGAGGAAGGAGAGAAGTGAGAGGAGGGAAGGAGAGAGAAAGGGGTGAGGAGGGGGAAATGGAGGGGATGGTGTGGAGTGACGGAGGAAGAAGGGTGAGGGAAAGGGAGAGAGTTGGTAGTGTTGGAGGGGTGAGGCAGGTGAAGGGTGAGGCAGGTAAGAGGTGAGGCAGGTGAAGGGTGAGACAATGAGGCAGTTGAAGGGTGAGCAGATAAAGGGTGAGGAAGGATGAGGCAGGGTGAGAGAGACAGGTGAAGGATGCGGCAGGGTGAGAGAGACAGGTGAAGGATGCGGCAGGGTGAGAGAGACAGGTGAAGGATGAGGTAGGGTGAGGCAGGTAGGTGAAGGGTGAGGCAGGGTAAGGCAGGCAGGTGAAGGGTGAGGCAGGGTGAGAGAGACAGGTGAAGGATGAGGCAGGGTGAGGCAGGCAGGTGAAGGGTGAGGCAGGGTGAGGAAAGCAAGGGAAGAACAATGAGGAGAGAAGAGTTCAGGGGTGAGATAGTGGGGGGAAAGAGGGAGGCAGGATGAGGCAGGCAGGTGAAGGGTGAGGCAGGGTGAGGCAGGTGAGGTGTGGGAATGTAGCCTGTCACACCAGAAGTAAATTACACCCCTGCAGTCGTGAAACATGGCGCTGCAGTTGTGGTAGTTGTGGTAATTGTGGTAGTTGTGGTAGATGGAGTACGACTGGTTGTTTGGTAATTGGTGTGGTAGGTGTGGTAGCGCTGGTTCTTTGGTAGTTGATGTAGTAGTTCTGGTGGTTGTGGTAGTGTTGGGTGTACCATGTAATTGCGGTAGTATTGGTAGTTGTGGTTGTGGTGGTGATAGTTGTGATAGTGGTGGTGAGAGTGTTTGAGTGTGATGGTGTAGTATTGGTACGAGGAGTGGTATCGTGGTAGTTGTGGTACTGGTGGCAAGGAGGGTGGTAGGTATGGTAGTGGTAGTTGTGGTAGCGCAACTGTGGTATATCATTTTTACTCTGGGCCCAGATTTTCGTCCTTATGCAGCTTATTTTACGTATTTCAGTGGCAGAGAAACTACGACTCTACATCCTTTCCATAGCACTTCTTCGTGACTAGCATCATATTCCAGTGTTAGTCTATTGTTACACCTCAGCATTCAAGATGGAGAGACGGCAGTTTTAGGCCAAGTTAATAACAGTATTGTAGTTGTGGTGGTTGTGGTGGTAGGTAGAGTTGTGGTGGTGTTGGTTTGGGTGATGAGTAAGATGAGTGGTGACTGGGGTGAGTGATAGTGACATATGAGTGATGAGGGTGGGTGATGAGTAGGGTTAATGGTGAGATTAGTGTTAGTGGTGAGCTAGATGTGTAAAAAAAAAATGAAAAGGTATAAGCGTAGCGGTGGTGACTGTGGTGAGGATGAGTGATGAGGCTGTGTGTGAGTGGTGAAAATGAATTGTGAGTTTGTTGATTTTGTGTGGTGAGGGTGGTGAGAAGAAAGTGGCACCAATAATATATGCGTTGCAGTAGCAAAGGTGGTGATGTGAGTGGTGAGGATGAGTGATGAGGCTGTGTGAGTGGTGAGAATGAGGGTGATGTTAGAGTGGTGAGGTGGGGGGGGGGAAAAGAAGCGAAGATCTGACAATATATATAAGCGTAGTTTTAGTGAAGGTGGTGGTGGTGTGTTATGAGTGGTGAGGGTGAGTGGTGAGGGTGGCACAGATGCTTCCCCTGTCACATAGATATCCCCCCCTTTCTCCCCCCTCCCCCCACCTCATCAACCCCCTCCCCCACCCCACCAACCCCCTCCCCTCTCCCCCAACCTGGTGACGCTCCCTTGCAGAATAGAAATGGGTGTATTTTTTTCCTTCCCCCTCCTCCCTCTCTCACACACACCGCTCAACTTACATCTTCCTTCCTCCCCTTCCCCCCTCTCTTTCTTCTCCCTTTCTCCTCTGTCTTCTCCCTCCTTTCTTCCAGGGCTTTTCCTTCCTCTCCCCTCCTCTTCCCTCCATCTTCTCCCCTTCTGTTTTCTCTGCCTTCTCCCCCCCTCTTCCCTTCACCCCTATTTTTTCTCCCCGTCCCTTTTCCTGCCTTTCCTTTCCCCCTTTGTGTTTCTTTTTCTTCCTTCTCCCCTCTAACCTCCCCAGCCTCCTCTCCCACCCACTCTTTCCTTTCTCCTCTTCCCCGTCTCTCCCCTCCCTCTTCCACTTTCCCCCTTTCCTTTCCTTGTCTACCCTCCCCTCTCCTCTTCTCTTCCCTCCCCTCTCCAGTTTTCTTCCCCTCCTCTCCCCTCACCCCTCTCATATCTCCTCTGTTTGCTTCTCCCCTCTCCCTTCTCTCATCCTCCCCCTCTTTCTCTCCCCTTCCCCCCTTCTCTCTCTCATTCCTCTTCCTCTTTTATTTGCCCCTTTCCCTACCCTAACTCTCTCTCTCTCTCTCTCTCTCTCTCTCCATCCATCCGTATCTGTCTACCTGTCTGTCACACACACACACACACACACACACACACACACACACACACACACACACACACACACCCAGCTCTTTCTAAATATATATCGTATAGAGAAAAGTAGAGTAAATAAATCATGATAAAGAATAAGAATACAAAGCTGTAAATAAATATAAATAAAATGACAAATATGGTAGAAAGAGAAAGTGAGGAGACATTGCGGCGGAGAGATAAGGAGTGGTGGAGAGAATTGAGAGACGAGAGTAACGTGGAGGAGGTAGGGAAGGAAGTTGAAGGAGGGAGGGAGAGAGGGGAGGAGGAGGAATTTAAAGGACGAGAGAGAGAGAGAGAGAGAGAGAGAGAGAGAGAGACAGACAGACAGACAGACAGACAGAAAGCTACAGATAGGCAAGAGAGAGAGAGAGGGAGAGAGAGAAAGAGAGAGAGAGAGGGAGGGGGGGGGAGGGGTCTACAACTACCAGTAACTTACCACCTTTTGCTTCTCTTAAGAAAATGGAGAGTGTGAGAGGAGGGAGGGAGAGGGAGAGGGAGGGAGGGAAGATGTGTGTGAGAGAGGATATGTAAGAGGGAGGGAAGGTTTGTGAGAGAGAGAGGAAGAGAGAGAGAGAGAGAGAGAGAGAGAGAGAGAGAGAGGGGGGAGAGAGGAAGCGATGAAGAGGTAGGGAAGGAGGAGAAGAGGGAAGGAGAGAAGAGAGGATGAGAGAGAGGAAAAAAAGAAGAATTAAGGCGGTAAAGAAAATAGGGAGAGATGAAGGAGGGAGGGAGGGAAGGAGGAGGAGGGAGGGAGGGAGGGAGGAGGGAGGGAGGGAAGGAGGAGAAGGGAGGGAGGGAAGAGAGAGAGAGAAGAGGGAAGGAGGGAGCAGTAGGATGTCTGACACTGTGTTTGTCTTGCCATGTTGACCCTTCCTGCACCACACCACACCACACCTTGCATAATACTACCACACCACACCACACCTTGCATAATACCACCACCACACCACACCACACCTTGCATAATACCACCACACCACACCACACCTTGCATAATACCACCACACCACACCACACCACACCTTGCATAATACCACCACCACACCACACCACACCTTGCATAATACCACCACCACACCACACCACACCTTGCATAATACCACCACACCACACCACACCTTGCATAATACCACCACACCACACCACACCACACCTTGCATAATACCACCACACCACACCACACCTTGCATAATACCACCACACCACACCACACCACACCATGCATAATACCACCACACCACACCTTGCATAATACCACCACACCACACCACACCATGCATAATACCACCACACCACACCACACCACACCATGCATAATACCACCACACCACACCTTGCATAATACCACCACACCACACCACACCTTGCATAATACCACCACACCACACCACACCACACCTTGCTTGATACCACCACACCACACCTTGCATAATACCACCACCACACCACACCACACCTTGCATAATACCACCACACCACACCACACCTTGCGTAATACCACCACACCACACCACACCACACCTTGCATAATACCACCACACCACACCACACCACACCTTGCATAATACCACCACACCACACCACACCTTGCATAATACCACCACACCACACCACACCTTGCATAATACCACCACACCACACCACACCACACCATGCATAATACCACCACACCACACCACACCATGCATAATACCACCACACCACACCACACCACACCTTGCATAATACCACCACACCACAC
>NC_136972.1:27158776-27291276 GCF_032717465.1 Coenobita brevimanus | reverse complement strand
TGATGGTTGATTGACCACTTGATTACTTGATTGATTAATTGACCACTTGCTCACTTGATTGATTGTTTGTTCTCTTGATCGGTTGGTTGATTGACTGATTGCTGTCTTGAATAATTGATCACCTGTTTCCCCTCTGTGTGATTGATTGCCCTTACCTGTGTGATTGATTGGTTGATTGCTCCTCTACCTACCTGATTGGTTGATTGCTCTTCTACTTACTTGATTGATTGATTGATGTTATTGCCTTTAATTCTTACTTGTTAGCCCTATATATATTTTTTTAATTTATATTATGTTTAGAAAAAAATATGATGTAATTCCAACACTAATGATAGAGAGAGAGAGAGAGAGAGAGAGAGAGAGAGATCTTTATAACCCTTTCACCACGATCACGTCTTTTTTCCTCCGTCGCAAGGCGCTAGGTATATGAGAACAGCTTTATCTTGTTCTTGGAGAAAACTTTGATATTAAATTCAGGTATTAAATCTACAGCACTCAGTTTCACAGGGTATACTCCCACTGCCCTCTTCCCACCCGCTCCCCACCCCTCCATAATTCGATCTCACCCCATCCATTTCTCTGTCCCCTCTCATGCTTCTCTCCCCCTCCTCACCCCTCCACAATCCCAGCTCATCCCATCCATTTCTTTCTCCCCTCTCATGCTTCCCTCCCCCCTCCCCACCTCCTCCACAGTTCCAGCTCACCTCATCTCATTTCTCTCTCCCCTCTCATGCGTCGCTCCCCCCCCCCTCTCTCCACCCCATCCACAATTCCATCTCGCCCCATTCATTTCTCTTTCCCCTCTCATGCATCTCCCCCCCTCCCCACCCCCTCAATAATTCCATCTCACCCCATCCATTTCTTTCTCCCCTTTTATGCTTCTCTGCCCCCCCTTCCGACCCCTTCCATCTCACCCCATCCATTTCTCTCTCCCTCTCATGCGTCCCTCCCCCCTTCTCCACCCCATCCACATTTCCATCCACCCCATCCATTTCTCTCTCCCCCCACTTTTTTTTTCTCTCTCCCCCGTCTCTCAAACATCATTCTTGGAGCAAAAAAAAAAAAAAAAAAAAAAAAAAATCAATGCACTCCAAAAACTATACCCCTTTCACTCCAACTTGGCCTAAAATTGTGATGCGCCTTCGAGGGAGACACTACGAAATGGAGGACGATTGACGTAACCTACAAGGGAGATTTTACGAATTGCAGGACGATTGCCACAGCCTCCAGTAAACACCTGCACTACAAATAGATCCTTCTAAGGTGTTATATAAGGTGTGGTTTGGAGGCAGGGAGGATGTAGGGGGAGAATTTGCGTCCTCGTGCTGAAGGGGTGAGAGGGGGGGAGGGGGACTGAAACCGGTCTGACGTCAGCAAGGGACTTCATTCTGTATCAGACGTCTTAAAGAAATGCTGTAGGCAGTGATGAAGAAAGTTGTTGGAAATGGATGTGGGTGGTGAATTTTTAGCCCTTTCTTCTCCTTCTTCTTCTTCTTCTCCCTCTCTCTCTCTCTCTCTCTCTCTCTCTCTCTCTCTCTCTCTCTCTCTCTCTCTCTCTCTCTCTCATGCGTGACGGAAGACATTAGCATCGCATCTCACTATCCAGCCTCCCACCCCTTTTTAGAATACCCCCTCCCCCCTACCCCCCTACCCCCACCTTAAATACCCCATTGACCAGACTAGGGCCACTAAATACACCCTAAACCACCCCTCAACACCCTCGGGAATATGACCCTTAAGGTGGGGTGGCGTAGGGGTGGTTTTTGAGTAAGCGGGGTGGTGTTGGTTAGGGCGATATATTTCATGGGACACTAGCGTCAATGGCTCATGCCCCGGGGTTCACTGCCTTTGAAAATTATTTGGTATTGAGAGTACGAGGTGAGCGCCCTGCCCTGCCCTGCCCTTCCCTGCCCTGCCCTGCCCTGCCCTACTCTACCCTTCCTGATCCTACCCTGCCCTGCCCTGCCCTGCCCTGCCCTACCCTACCCTACCCTACCCTACCCTACCCTACCCTACCCTACCCTTCCTGATCCTGCCCTGCCCTGCCCTGCCCTGCCCTGCCCTGCCCTTCCTGATCCTGCCCTGCCCTGCCCTGCCCTGCTCTGCTCTGCCCTGCCTCGCTTCCATCTTGTCTAACCCTACAAAACCTTCCTCACCCTGATCCTGCCTCACCCTTCCCTGCCTTTCCTCCATCTTGCCTCACTCTGCATCAGCCTGCCTCACCTGCCTCGCCCTGATCCTGCCTCATCTAATCTCAGTCCTAAACTCTGCCTTAACCTGCCTCACCGCCTCACCTCTCCCTCTCTACCCTGCCTCACCCTTGTCTCCTTCACCCTGCCTTACCTAAATTTAACCCCTTCACACCTGCCTTATCGTGATCTTGCCTTACCCTGCCTAAATCTACCTCACCTGCCTCTTTTCTGCCTTCATCTCTGCCTGGACTCTGTCTCACGCGTTTCCCTGTTCTCTACTCTGCCTCACCTTGATTTACCTACCTCTCCTCTCGTCTGCCTCACTCTGCCTAACCTTACCTCTGCCTGAATCTTCCTCATATGCCTCATCTTCATTTCTCGTACCCTGCCTCACCCTTGTTCTGCCTCACCTTGAACATACCTTGCCCTGCCTCCTTCCTGCCTCACCTGCCTCAACCCACCCTGCCTCACCTTGAACATGCCTTACCCTGCCTCCTATCTGTCTCACCTGCCTCACTTTGCTTGCCTCACCTTGAACATGCCTTACCTTGCGTCCTTCCTGCCTCACCACTCTCATCCCACCCTGCCTCACCTTGAACATTCCTTACCTTGCCTCCTGCCTCACCTGCCTCACCCTGTCCCAGTGATCATGCTTCATCCTGCCTCTCCTGCATCACTTTAATATATCTTAACCTATTTCACCGAGAGAGAGAGAGAGAGAGAGAGAGAGAGAGAGAGAGAATATTAGAAACTGGGAAACAAGCAAGGACAGAAGGAAAAAGGGAGGATTTAACAGGAAGGCGAAATTGAGGAAGGAAGGAAGAAAGGAAGGAAGGAAGAAAGGAAGGAAGGAAGGGAGGGAGGAAGGAAGGAAGGGAGGGAGGAAGGAAGGGAGGGAGGAACTGTTTATATTCTTTGTTTCATTGCCTAGGTCTATCCTGCTTCTCTCTGCCTGACCCCCTACCTCACCCTGCCTCACCCCTGCCTCACCCTTCCTCACTTCTGCCTTACCTCTGTCTCACCCCTAACTTCTCTACCATCTTCCTCATTCCCTGCCTCACCTCTGCCTCACACCAACATTCCTTATCTTGCCTCACCCTATACCTACCTACACCCTGCCTAACCTAACCTTGTCTTTCTCACAACCCTGCCTCATCCTGCCTAACAAACCTCTCCTCACTCGTGCCTCCCCTTACCAATCTGCCTCACCATATCCTCTCTCTCTCTCTCTCTCTCTCTCTCTCTCTCTCGGGCCTAAGAGCGTGGGATTACCTTTTTTGACCATGTAATAGACCGAAACCTTAAAGGGTCTGTGTTTTGGTCTTGCGGTGAGAGAGAGAGAGAGAGAGAGAGAGAGCGAGAGAGAGAAATGAATAAGTGATGTGCGGAAACTGAGATGAGTGAAGGAGAGGAGATGAGTTGAGAGGCAAGTGAAACCTGATTGAGAGAGAGAGAGAGGTGAGAAACAGCAGAGGGGAGAGGGGAAGGGAAAGAAAGGGGGGTTGGGGGTTGGGTGGGGGAAATAATATGGAAGAGAAAGAGTGAGAGAGTGAGATAATGAAGAATAGAGATGAGTAAGGAAGGAGGAGGGAGGGGAGGAGGGGGGAGAGGAGGGGGGATTAATATAACATGGAACTCAATCTAACAAATCCTGTAATCCCCACCTCCCCCCCTGTAATGAGGCACCCCATCTGCCCGGATTACTCGCCAGGATTTCTTTCTTGCCGAGAGAGAGAGAGAGAGAGAGAGAGAGAGAGAGAGAGAAAGAGAGAGAGAGAGAGGGAGGGATGATGAGAGTAAAGATAGGTATAAGGGGAGAGTAAAGATGCGTTTGAGAGAGAGAGAAAAAGAGGGAGGGATGATGAGAGTAAAGATAGGTATAAGGGGAGAGTAAAGATGCGTTTGAGAGAGAGAAAAGAGAGAGAGAGAGAGAGAGAGAGAGAGAATGGCGAGCGAGTTTTTTTGTTTTTCATTTACCATCTTCATCATAGAGTTTCATGTGTTAATTTGCAGGTTATGCAGCAAATTCTTATCTTTTATCTCCCAAACTTTCTCTCACCTGAAGAAAATCGTCTTGTCGATCTAAATAAAAATAAAATCGGCGTTAAATGGATATAAAAAAAAAAAGCCTCATTTTAGCACAGTGACAGCGTTTACATCCATTTTCTTTTTTTCTGGTAAACTATTTTATTTTTGAGTTTTTGAGAGCGGCCTACCAAGCATTTCATTTTTTCCTTTTCTTTTTTATTTTACGCCTATTTGGCCCAGATTTTCGTCCTCCTGCACGTCATTTCATTTTGCTCTGGTAGGAAGAGGTAGTACTGTGGTTACACATCCTCTCCATAGCACTTCTTCGTGACTAGCATCGTCTAATTTGGCCCAGATTTTCGTCGTCTTGCAGTTCATCTCATTTTCCTCAGTGATAGGAAAATGTATTACTATGGTTACACGTCCTCGCCGTAGCACTTCTTCGTGACTAGCATCATCTTGTTTTGATATAGTTACAGCGCAGTATTCGTTACACATCCTCGCCGTAGTACTTCTTCGTGACTAGCATCATCTTGTTTTGATATAGTTACAGCGCAGTATTCGTTACACATCCTCGCCGTAGCACTTCTTCGTGACTAGCATCATCTTGTTTTGATATAGTTACAGCGCAGTATTCGTTACACATCCTCGCCGTAGCACTTCTTCGTGACTAGCATCATCTTGTTTTGATATAGTTACAGCGCAGTATTCGTTACACATCCTCGCCGTAGCACTTCTTCGTGACTAGCATCATCTTGTTTTGATATAGTTACAGCGCAGTATTCAAGTTGAACAGATGGCAGTTTTAGGCCAGGTTAGAGTGAAAAGCGTAGTGAAGGGGTAAGTGAAAGGTATATATAAATCCCCTCAAAGTAAGAAAGAAATCTGATCTGAATAAAATCGTCTGGAGATAAAAAATAATGTAAATAATATGGTAGTGAATCTGTTAAAACCGTCGACATTCAAGGCACCTTCTCAGCTGAACAAAATCTCTCCTAATATCACCCTGAAGGAAATTAAAAAAAATACGTAGGGCCGAATAAGGAAAGCGTATTACGAACCTGAGATCTTGTTTCTTCCCATTCATCACGATTTTTTCTCCTGATTGCGATTTTTTTTCTCCTGATTGCGATTTTTTTTTCTCCTGATTGCGATTTTTTTTCCTGATTGCGATTTTTTTTCTCCTGATTGCGATTTTTTTTCTCCTGATTGCGATTTTTTCTCCTGATTGCGATTTTTTTTCTCCTGATTGCGATTTTTTCTCCTGATTGCGATTTTGCTACTGATTGCGATTTTTTTCTCCTGATTGCGATTTTTTTTCTTCTGATTGCGATTTTTTTCTTCTGATTGCGATTTTCTTTCTTCTGATTGCGATTTTTTCTCCTGATTGCGATTTTTTTTTCTCCTGATTGCGATTTTTTTTTCTCCTGATTGCAATTTTTTCTCCTGATTGCGATTTTCTTTCTCCTGATTGCGATTTTTTCTCCTGATTGCGATTTTTTTTTCTCCTGATTGCGATTTTTTTCTCCTGATTGCGATTTTTTTTTCTCCTGATTGCGATTTTTTTTCTCCTGATTGCGATTTTTTTTCTCCTGATTGCGATTTTTTCTCCTGATTGCGATTTTTTTCTCCTGATTGCGATTTTTTCTCCTGATTGCGATTTTTTTTCTCCTGATTGCGATTTTTTCTCCTGATTGCGATTTTTTTCTCCTGATTGCGATTTTTTTTCTCCTGATTGCGATTTATTTTCTCCTGATTGCGATTTATTTTTCTCCTGATTGCGATTTTTTCTCCTGATTGCGATTTTTTCTCCTGATTACGATTTTTTCTCCTGATTGCGATTTTTTCACCTGATTGCGACTCTCCTGATTGCGATTTTTTCTCCATCTTAGCAAAATCGTCTGTGTTAGGCAGAAATACGCGACATTTGTTAAGTGCGTCTGAAGTAGGTTGAAGGTTGAAAAATTTTACGCCGTTTTATTTTACGAGAAGGGAAGATGGGAGGGGAAGGGGATAGGGAAGTGTGGGGGTTGGGGTAAGGGGAGGGGGAAAGGGAAGGGTGGGGGTTGTGGTAAGGGTGGGGAAAGGGAAGGGTGGGGGTTGGGGTGAGGGGAGAGGTTGAAGGATGCGGCAAGTGAGGGTTGGGGTAGGGGCAGAGGTTGAAGGATGTGGTGGGGGTGGTGGGGGTAAGGGGAGGGAGGAAAGGGAAGGGTGGGGGTTGTGGTAAGGGGGGGGAAAGGGAAGGGTGGGGGTTGGGGTGAGGGGAGAGGTTGAAGGATGTGGCGGGTGAGGGTTGGGGTAGGGGCAGAGGTTGAAGGATGTGGTGGGTGGGGGTGGGGGTAAGGGGAGGGAGGAAAGGGAAGGGTGGGGGTTGGGGTAGGGGCAGAGGTTGAAAGATGTGGTGGTGGGATGTGAGATGGGAGGGGGGGATTTGGATGAGGTTTGGAGTGGGTTAGAGGGAAAAAGAGAGGGGAGGGTTGAGTGATGGGGAGAGGGTTTAGGAAAGGGAGGTTTGGAGTGGGAAGGAGAGGGGGCGAGAGGGATAGGGAGAGTAAAGGAAGGGAAGTTAAGAAGTTGGTGGGGTGGGGTGGAAAGGAGGGGAAAGAAGCGAGTGGATTGTTGGGAGAGGGATTTGTTGGGAGGGGTGGGGAGGAGGTGGGGGGAGAAAGGGGGGAGAGGTGTTAGAAAAGGGTGTAATGGGGTGGTTAGAGAGGGAGAGGTGAGGAGTGTCCACTGTGTAGGGGGGAAGGGAGAGGGGTTATGGAGAGGGTGGAGTGGAGTGGGGAGAAAGGGGCAGGGGTGGGTGTAGGAGTGGAGGTGTTGGCATAGAAGTGTTGAGAAGACAGGGGAGAGGAGTTTGTGGGATGGGTGAGGCTGTGGAGAAGTAAATGAGTCTGGGAGAGAGAGAGAGAGAGAGAGAGAGAGAGAGAGAGAGAGGGAGGCTGAGGAGATCCTTGGCTTAGCGTAATGACCAAGAGTATTGTGCTATTGTTGTGGGTCCAGGTATTGCGGGGGTGTGAGGCAGGCTGGCTTGGAGGGGCACTGCAGATATGATTTGGAGTGGGAGGGGGAGGGAAGATGATTTGGAGGGGGAGGGAGGACGTTTTGGATGGGGAGGAGGAGGGAAGTTGATTTGGAGGGGGAGCAGGAGAAAAAGATGATTTGGAGGGGCACCGCAGAGATGATTTGGAGGGGGAGCAGGAGAAAAAGATTATTTGGAGGGGGAGCAGGAGAAAAAGATGATTTGGAGGGGGAGCAGGAGAAAAAGATGATTTGGAGGGGCACCGCAGAGATGATTTGGAGGGGGAGGGAGGACGATTCGGAGGGGGAGGGAAGATGATTTGGAGGGGGAGTAGGAGGAAAAGATGATTTGGAGGGGGAGTAGGAGGGAAGAGGCCTTGAAGGGAAGAGGTCTTGGAGGGAAGATGATTTGGAGAGGGACTGGAGAGATGATATGGAGGGAGATCTGGAGGAAAGAGGGAACCTGGAGGAAAGATTATTCGAAGAGGGGCGTGGATGTGGGAGTTTTGGAGGGAAGATGATTTGGAGGGGGACGTGGAGAGAGGCACTGTGAGAGATGATGAGGAAGGAGGACTTGAGAGGGGACTTCAAGGAGAGAGGATTTGGAGGGAGTGGAGTTTGAAGGAAAGGTGATTTGGAGTGGGCCTTGAAGGGAAGAAGTAAGGAAGAAAGGGGGACTTGAAGAGATGATTTGGAGGGAGACGGTTAGGGAGGCAGGATGGGAGGAAGAGACAGGGAGCAAAGACTGAAAGAGAGAAGAGAGAAAAATAAAAGATGAGAGGAAGATGAAAGAAAGATAGACGAGAGAAAAATGAAAAAGGAGAGAGGAAGATGAAAGAAAGAAAGATAGAAGAGAGAGAAAAATGAAAAAGGAGAGAGGAAGATGAGAGAAAGAAAGATAGAAGAGAGAGAAAAATGAAAAAGGAGAGAGGAAGATGAGAGAAAGAAAGATAGAAGAGAGAGGAAGATGAGAGAAAGAAAGATAGAAGAGAGAGAAAAATGAAAAAGGAGAGAGGAAGATGATAGAAAGATAGAAGAAAGGAGAGAAAACTATTGGCATACGTTGAGGGCAGAACAAGAAAATGAAGACACGAAGAAAACAAATATACAGAAAAAAATAATACAAAAAATGAAAATAATGATGAAAGGAAGACGGTTTTTGACATGCAGGAGGAAAGGAAATAGGAAAATTGAGAGGAAATGAGAGGAAAAGGGGAAAATTGAGGAAAGAAATGGGTGTAGTGAGGAAAAAGATCAGGAAATAGGTGAAGAATGAAATAAATGAATAAATAAATAAAGGAGTTGAGGTGAGGGAAGTAAAGGAAGAAAAGGAGAAGTAAAAACAGCTAGTAAGATGGTTTTGAGGGACAGAATGAAAGAATGGGAAATACAAAGAGGTGAGAAAATGGAGATAATGAATAAATAAAGGGAAAAAAGGAAAGATAAAGAGAGCAGGACGGAATAAGAAAAAATAAATGAAGAAGGAAGGAAAGGAAGGAGGGAGGAAGAGGAGCATTACATACTAGGAGAGATTGAAGGAGTGAATGGTAATGGAAGAAATGACAAGAGTGAAGGAAGAGGGAAGAATGGATAATAAAAAGAGAAGGAGGGAAGAGATGAAAAGCATGAATGAATTATGAAGGAAGGAAAGGAGGGAGGAAGTAGAGAGCTGCTTACTAAGATGTGAAGGAGAGAATGATGAAGGAAGAAGTGAAAATGAGGATGAAGGAAGAGGGGAAGGAAGAACATGAAGGACCAACCCAGAAAGGAAATGAAGGAAGGGAAAGAAGGAAGGAAATGAGGAAGGAGAAAAAATGGAGGTAATATAATTTTTGTAAAGGAAGGAAGGAAAGAAAATAAGAAGAAAAGTTAAAGAAAGAGGAAAGGAAAAAGAAAGCCTAGTAAGAAAATGAAGGAAGGAGAGAGAGAGAGGGGAAGAAAATGGGTGCGTAATGGGGTGGTTTTGAGGGGTAACTCATTTGTTTTAATAACCTGCTTCCTCCCATTCAGAAGTGGACGAGTGACAGCCCTTTCCTTCCTTCCTTACTTACTTAGAGAGAGAGAGAGGGAGAGAGAGAGAGAGAGAGTTGAAGGAAAAGAGAAATGAGGAGAGCAGAAGTAAATAAAAAATGAAGGAAAACGGGAATGAACAGATGAGAAACGAAGAGAGAGAGAGAGAGAGAGAGAGAGAGAGAGCTCAGTACCGGGTCATATGTTTCCCACGGTACATATCACCTCAACCACAACACCCCCAATCCCTCCCCCTCTTCACCTCCTCTATCACCCCTCTCCTGTTTCCCTCTCACACCCCCACCTCCCACTCACCCCTTTCTTTTGGCCCCCTCTTCCCCCTCCTCCCTCTCTCACCCCTCTCTTCTAGGTTCCACTCCTTCTCTCCCTCTTCTGCTCCGCCCCCTCTCACCCCACTCCATCCCTCTCGTTCCTCCACCTCTGTGTCACATCCCTCTCCACCCCCTCTCACCCCACTCCATTCAATTCCACTCCTTCTCACCCCTCTCTGCTTCACTCCGCCCCCCCTCTCACTGCTTTTCCATCCACCTGAGAGAGAGAGAGAGAGAGAGAGAGAGAGAGAGAGAGAGTAGGTGTCGATGTTGGAAGGTGTACGTGTCCGTGGAAATGAGTGTAGGAGTGTGTGGAAATGAGCCAGCGAGTGGAAGTGAGTGGAAGGGGTGTTAGGAAGTAGGTACGTTAGCTGAAAAAAAAAAAATGAGAGTGGAAATGAAGGAATGAATGTGAAGAAACGAAATATGGAGTAATGGGTGCAGAAATAAGTAAAAAAATGGGTATAGAAGGTAGGTTAGAGGAAGATAATGAATAAGTAGATAAGTAAATTGGTTGAAGTGATAAGTAGAAAGGTAGGTTAAGTAAATTGTAGTAGGTGGTAAAGGATGTGTAGTAGTGTCTGGAAATTAGTAGTTGATGGGTAGATGGAAGTGTAAGTTAATGGAATGATTGACTAAAATAATGTATAGAATTTGGAGTAGGAAGGTGTAGACGTGAGATAATTACGTTGATGAAGAGGTGAAAAGAAATGAGTGTGCCAGTTGAAATGAATGCAAGTGTGATTGGGAAATGAGTGTGACTGTGTGTAGGTGTAAGGTAGATTGGTGGGTGTAGGCACTGAATGGTTATAGTGGAATGGTTACCTGAAGACAAAGAATTAATAGACATAGGTGTTGAAGTAGGCAGCCGTGGACGTGACAAGAAGTGTGTGGGTGTGTGGGTATATGTGTGTGTGGAGGGGAGGGGGGTATGTGTGTGTGTGGGCAGGTGGGCGTGGGTGGGTGAGTTAAGGGCGGCCAGGTAGTCCCGCCCACCCGAAGTAATTAACCCAAACATACGAGAGCAAAACCCACCTGCACTTGATTGTGGGGGCCGACTGGGGGGCTTTTCGTCTTTGCCCCGCCCCGCCCCGCCCCGCCCCGCCCCGCCTTGCCCTGCCCTGCCCTGCCCTGCCCTGCCCTGCCCTGCCCTGCCCTCCCTTACCATTTCATAACTCCATTGTCTTAAGTCGTTACCTGCCCCGCTGCACCCCTACATTCATTTTACCCACAGTCCACATATTTCCCAACCCCATGTTGATCACCATTCCATACCATCACACACGCCTTGCCTGAAGCCCATTCGTTCCTCGTCCCACCCCATCCCAGTCCCATTTCATCACTCTCTGATTATGACCCATTTATCATCCACCCCGTTCCACATTTTGCCCCCATTTCTTTCCCTGCTGATTACCTGAAGTCCTTTTTCTGTCCCATATTGTTCCTGCGTGTTCCATTTCATCCCACCTCATTGTCTGAAGTCTTGCCCCGCCCCGCCCCGTTTCATACCAACCCTCCATACTCGAAGCCCCACCCTATCCCCGCCCCGTTTCACTTCCCCGTCTCTCGGTGTTTCTTTCCTTATTTTTTTCTTGTGATCGATTCATCCTTGATCTGCCCTGCCTTGCCCTACCTTTGTCCTGTCCTGCTTTGCCCTTGACCTGCCTTGCCATTATCCTGCCCTGCCCTTGTGCTGTCCTGCCCTTGTGCTGTCCTGCCCTTGTGCTGTCCTGCCCTTGTGCTGTCCTGCCCTGCGCTGCCCTTGTCCTGCCCTGCCCTGCCCTGCCGTTGTCCTGCCTGCACTTGTCCTGCCCCCACCCTTATTTTGCCCAGCCCTTCTCATGCCCTGCCCATATCCTGCCTTATCCTAATCCCGTCCTTCGACACACACACACACACACACACACACACACACACACACACACACACACACACACACACACCATTGGAGAGAGAGAGAGAGAGAGAGAACATGTCATAAACACATTACAATATTAGGTTTAGAGGGGACAAGGGAAGAGGAGGAGGAAGAGGAGGAGACGAGGAAGTGGAAGAGAAAGAGAGGAGGAGGAGGAGAGAAAGAGCAGGAGGGAAGAGGGGGAGGGGAAAAGAGGAAGAGAAGAGAGGAGAAGAGACAGAGGAGGAAGGAGATGGAGAGGAAGATGGGATGGGAGGAGGGGGAGGGAAAAATGAAAGGAAAACGAAGAAGAGGGATTAGAGAGGAGAGAAATATGACGAAAAGAGAGAAAAAGAGTGCTGGAAAAGAAGGGAGAGAGAGAGAGAGAGAGGAAAAGGATGACTTTTGATAGATTAGTGAAGGAAGAAGGAGGGAAGGGGGGAGGGAGACAGATTGGAGTGAGTACTTATTGAGGGAGAGAGAGAGAGAGAGAGAGAGAGAGAGAGAGAGAGAGAGAGAGAGAGAGCGCATCAAGTATCGATTATTGGTGTTCATGTGAGAGGCGTCGAGGGAAGATGCGCCTCCTCTCACTCTTCTTCACGTACTCTTCTTCATCTCCTTCTCTCTTTATCATCTCCATCTTCATTTCCATCTAGTTCTTCATCTCCTTGACCCGTCTATCATTCTCCCTCTTCATTTCCCTCTATTTCTTCATCTCTCTCATTCTTCAGTCATTTCCCTTCGTAATATCCCTCTATTTCCTCATCTCCTTCACTCGTTTGTCATTCTCCAACTTCATTTCCATCAAGTTCTTCATCTCCTTCACCCGTCTATCATTCTCCCTCTTCATTTCCCTCTATTTCTTCATCTCTCTCATTCTTCAGTCCTTTCCCTTAGTAATATCCCTCTATTTCCTCATCTCCTTCACTTATTTATCATATTTCCTCTCCATCTTCCTCTCCCTCGCCTCCACCTCCCCTTTCCTGTTATTTTACTCTTCCGCTTCCTCTCATTTCTTCATTCCTCTTCTTCATCCCTTTTATTTTCATTTCCACCATTCATGTCCTCTTTCTTTCTTTCCTCTTTATCGAGCTCACACACAGCCTTCTTCTCTTCATCGTTGTTTCGTCTGCATTTGCCTTGTCTTCATATAGTCTTTAGTTTTCATATCCTTCGTGTCATCCTCTTCATTATTCACTTTCTTCACCTATTGCCTCTTTTTTCATCTTGTCACCTCCTTATCTTTTCACGCAGCCTTTCCCCTCATTATGCTTTTCCTTTCCTCTTCAAGCATTCTCCATTCATAGTGTTTAGAATGAAACACACACACACACACACACACACACACACACACACACACACACACACACACACACACACACACACACAATTTATATATTTATTTATTGATTCCCTCCGATCAGTATGGTACTTACTGTGTTGCCTTTAAGTGTACCGATATAACTTTTTAGCGTTGTGTCTCTGTAATTCCTTTTGTAACCTATAGAACAGTATGTAACCTCACTAACGCCATGTAACCCCTGCATACCCTCCTGTAACCCTGTACTAATGGCTGTATTTCATTCACCAGGCCTGTAATGAGTTCACCACCCACGTGATGAACTTGCTTCGTGAACAGAGTCGCACGCGTCCCATCACCCCGAAGGAAATAGAACGCATGGTACAGATCATCCACAAGAAATTCTCCTCCATACAGATGCAGCTCAAACAATCCACATGTGAGGCCGTCATGATCCTTCGCTCCAGGTTCCTTGACGCCAGGTATGACTTAGGGGGATGTTAGAAGCTGTTAGAGGTGTTAGAAGGGCGTTGGATGCTTTAAGTACCCGTTAGAAGGGGTTAGGAAGAGATAGAAGTTGGTAAGAAAACAATTCACATGTGAGGCTGCTGTGATCCTTCGTTCCAGGTTCCTTGATGCCAGGTATGACGTATGGGGAGGTTAGAAGGTGTTAGAGGCGTTAGAAGGGCGTTAGATGCTTTAAAATATGTATTTGAAAGTCTTAGAAAGGGATAGGTGTTGGTTAGATATTAAGTTTTACGAATTGTGTACTTTTAGGGCTGTTATGTTTTGCGTCCCAGGTTTCTTTGACGTTAGATGTGACTTTGGAGGATGTTAGAAGATGTTAGGGATGTTAGAAGAGCCTTGGGAGCTGTTGGTATTTGCTAGAAGGTGTTAGGTGTTTGTTAGTTGATAGAATTTGCATGAGCTTAGAGTTTTTCGAATTCATCCTGTCTGTGCCATGATGCTACGCTCTAGGATCGTTGTTATGTTAGAGAGAGAGAGAGAGAGGGAGAGAAATTGCGGATATGCTTTCTTTATAATGAAGCTTTAGTTCAGGATGCCTTTACGGCTGGTATATTGATAGGGGCTTTGAGAGGGTGTTAGACGTGGTGTGGTGGTATGACAGGTGTTGGAGGTGGTGTGGCTGTTTGATTTTAGACACAATTCATGGTGACTTATGGTGTTAGAAGATGATAGAGTGTTAGATGATGGGGTTCCTAAGGTGTGTTAAGCTGTGAGAGTGTTAGGAAGTGGTAGAGAGGTGCTGACTGCTTGGCGTTGACTGTAAAGACTGTTAGAGTGTGTTAATGATGGTGTCAGGTGATGGATGTTTAGATGGTGATGTTAGAGATTGCCAGGGTACGTTCAGAGTTGTTAGAGAGTGTTAGAAAGGATTGGGGGTGAGAAAGAGTATTCTGTGCTGGTTTTAATATGGTTTTGAGTGTTAAATAATGGTGTTAGAAGGTATCTGGAGTGTTAGATCTTGAGTTTGTGATTTGAGTTAGTACGAGAAATAGTTAGAATTAGTTTTGTTAGAATATTTGGTGTTAGAGGAATGAGTGTGTTGGAAAAATAATTGAAATTATTGTTAACTAGAGGAGGTGAAAACTGGTTATAAAAATCAGTTCTTATCTCTTCTTTGATGTTAGGATGATGATGAGAGAGTGAGAGAGAGAGAGAGAGAGAGAGAGAGAGAGAGAGAGAGAGAAACAAATATATACTAGAGACAGATAGATAGATAGATACTTTAAGTAGGTAGGTAGGTAGGTAGGTAAATGGATAGATTGATAAACAGGTAGACAGAAGGGAAGTAAAGGTATAGGTACAGAGAGAGAGAGAGAGAGAGAGAGAGAGGGGGGGGGGGTCACTTTACGAGCCCTGGTGTGGTGTTGCAGTAGGATTAACAGAGCCACTAGCACTCTTTTGACTGCCCTTACTACCCTCATATACCACGCCATCACCGCCGCCTCTCTCTCTCTCTCTCTCTCTCTCTCTCTCTCTCTCTGAAGCTGTCTAATTATCTTTTTTTTTTTTTTTAAGGGGTTGACACGTAGAGACAGACATGGATGTGAAAGAGATAAGAGTTGAGAGAGAGGGAGGTGGAAGTGAGGAAGAGGATGGAAAGGAAGAGGAGACGGGAAAGGGGAGGGGAGAGGAAGATGGATAGGAAAATGGGAGGGGAGAAGGGATAGAAGAGGAGATGGAGGAAGAGAGAAGAGGGAGAGGGGAGTGAGAGGGAGAGAAAGGAAAAGCAAGGGAAGAAAGAAAAGAGGGAGGAGGAAGAGAATGGAGATAAGAGGAAGAAATGATGGATAAAATGTGAGGGGGAGGGAGGAAGAATAAGGGATAGGGGAGAAGATGGGTTGGAAATGGAGAGGAGAGTGAGGGTAGAGAGGAAGGCAGGAATATGAAAGAGATAGGAGAGTGAGAGAGGGAGGAGAGGGGCAGAGGAAGAGAGGGTGAGAGAAGAGGTTGACATTTAGAGAGGAGGAGAGGAGAGGGTAGGAAAAAAGAGAGGAAAGTGGGAAGGGAAGAGGGAGGGAGAGAAATCAGTGTCTTCTCCTCAGTCACTAGCTCTGCATGGGAACTGCCTTCTTTTATCTTCGTAGCTCCTTCCTCCCTCATCTTCTCCTTCCCATTTTCTCTTCCCTCCCCCGCTCCATCTTTCCCTGCCCCTCCTTTCTTCCTTTCCCCGTCCCACCCCATCCCATCCCATCCCATCTTTTCCCGTCCTTCCCCCATCCTGTCGTATCCTTTGCTTTTCCCTCTCATCCCATTTGTCCTTTCTATTTTCCATTTTTTTCCTACCCTTCCCTTCAACATTCATCCTTTTCCTTATCTTCCCTTTTCCATCTGTGCATTATCCTGTTATTTCCTTTCCTTTCCTTTCCTTCCTTTCTCAATTCCCTAATCCCCTCCCTTCGCTTTTTTTTTAATTCATCTTACCCTACCCCTTTCTTTCCTTTCCTTTCCCTGTATAGGAAGGGATGGAAGAAGACAGGATGTAGAGAGAGAGAGAGAGAGAGAGAGAGAGAGAGGGGCTGCAAGAGTACTCAAAGGTGACGCACTGTGGTTAGTGTTTAAGAGATGTTACGATCTGTTACGAGCTGTAACCCACCTTACAGCCCTCTTCCCCTACCTTCTTTATCCCCTTTCCCCTCTGGTCCTTCCCCTCTCTCTCCCATCTCTCCATTTAGCTACCCCTCCCTTCCCCTCCTTCTTCCTCCCTTCTTAGTTGTTTCTTCCTCTTGCTCCTCCTCACCCCTTCATTTCTTTCTCCTCTTTCTTAATCTTCCTCTCCTCTCTTTCTGCCTCCCCCATCCCCCCTTTTCCGACTACTTCTTCCTCCTTCTAGTTCCTCCTTCCCCTTCTCTGGCCTCCCTTTCCCCTTCCGTACACCTTCAAATTAATCTACCCCTTCCCTCCCTTCTGTCTCCCCCTTCCTTCCTTCCTCTTAGCCCCCCCTTTCCCACCCATGTTAGTCCTCTCCCCCTTTCCCTGTTCTCTTATTCTTTCCCTTTCCATTTTACCCCTCCATTTATTCTCCCTAATCCTTTTCCTTCCCTTTTTGTGTTTCCTTCTTTCTACTCTCCACAACTTCCTCCTTCTCCTCCCCATTCCAACCATCCATCCTTCTTTCAGTGTTTAGCAAAGCGGATTATTAACAAAATTAGCCCACTGCAACACTTGTTTGAATTGTTCCCACTGAGGAATTTCTTCAGTAAATATATAAGCATTTCAGAGAGTCACAGTGAATGAATAAATGAATGGTGAATGAGAAATGAATACTTACGGTCGAAAATTTTTAGCCCCATATCCTGTGTTGTTGAATTATTTTGTGCCTCAGGTTTTTCAGTGTTTTTTTGAGCTAGGGAACTGAGAGGTGTGGTAATTTAAGGTGTGATTATTTTCAGTTCTGTATATTATTTTGGTGTTATGAAGGATGCTGCAGGTTGTAAAATGAGATGACGATTGATAAGTGGGTGTGTTGAGTGTGGGGTGGTTGTGGTTGGGAAGAGGTTACAGTTGTGGTTGTAACTGTGGTTGTGGTTAACTGATGACAACCTGATACCACAACCACCCCACACCACTCTTGTATATATATCCTGTAGTATGATAAGTCCAATTTATTTCCTCTGATTAATACAGCAGTTTTAGCCATCCCTGCTCACTCCAAGCAGAAGTACAAGCAGACCAGGTAGGGGAGCAGGAGTACAAAATCGAGTACAGAGGAATTCAAAAGTCTTTCCGAGGTACAGTTCCCTATCCTGGATCATCTTCCTTTTATCTTACCATGTCATTTTCCAGGAGACGTCGCCGAAATTTCAGCAAGCAGGCCTCTGAAATTCTGAATGAATATTTCTACTCCAACCTGTCAAACCCCTACCCCTCTGAGGAGGAAAAGGAGGCCCTCGCACGCCGGTGTGGCATTACAATCAACCAGGTACCACTTACCCTCCTCACCCCCATATCACCACCACCACACGTCTCCACCAACACCACTCTCACCACCATCACTATCACCACCACTACCACCACCGACAACGAACTACCAATTCCTCTGATAGTGTTCCTGCTACTTGACTCATCTTTTAAGTTTGGACGGGTTTTTGCGGTAATAATTGCGACTCACATGACTCCGTAGGGGCGGCTAGGGCTAGGGGAAGGATGGAGCATTGCAGTTCATTTCCCCCTTCCCCACCACAGCACTCCACCCTAGCCTCCCCTACCATCGCCTCTCCTCCCCCCCAACCCACGCCCCTCACCACTCTTTCACGGATCAGAAGTCGGGGAGCTGTGTGGAGTCAAAATTGATCCTAGAATTCACAGCTCATCTCTGGCCATTCCTAGCTGAGCCCAGGGTTGGACTTGTCTCTCAGCTTAAACAGAGGCTGGGATACAAGACCCTAGTCCAGAATGTCAGCTCCTCACGAAGTCAGCTCCAGCTCTCTTCTGTCCGACTGCCTCTTTAAACTCTTTCAGTAAATGCCCTGCTGATATCACCTTCTGAGCCTGGGGACGTCTTTTATATTCAGTTCTTTTTGCCGTCAGACGATATTCATTCAGTTTAGGAGTAAATTCCAAGGAGGAGAGGCATTGACATAACTCCACCTCTGGGGCTCTCTCCTAAGCTGCATAATCGTCTGGTGGCAATAAGATCATGATTAAACAGACGTCTTTGGAGTGGAGGGATTAGTAGGAGATTTGAGGTCAGTAAGTGCCGTGTGGAAAATATTAAGTAATTGGTGAACTGGGTGAGGGGTGGGGCGGGACGGGGCGGGGCAGGTGGTCTCCGGCATGCGACCCCGCCACCTGCCCCCGGCCCCCTGGTGGTGAAGACCCTCAACTCGTGTTTTGGTTGCCGTGGGAGAACTCGTAGCCCCTGTTCCTTAGCGATTCATTTTGTCGATAGCAGTTTGATATTTTCTCGTGTGTAGCCTACTGCGTAAATATCATACATAAAAATTTTCACGTACCATAATGAAAAAAGAAAATGAATGGAAAAAAATAGGAAGAGTTGCCGCGAAATCTCCAAAGCCAGGGAAAAAACGGCTTCCATAGTCGTGTTTTAGCTGGCATGGGAAACGCCGCAGCTACTGTTACCTAGCGATTATTTTACCTGTTTCACCATATTCCTTTCTATGCAACTTCTTCTTCTTCTATTTGGACATGAATTGCATATATATATATATATATATATATATATATATATATATATATATATTATAATATCGAGCTATATAAAAAATAAATAGGTTAGATATATATATATATATATATATATATATATATATATATATATAATATCGATCGAAATAAAAATAAATAGGTTAGATATATATATATATATATATATATATATATATATATATATATATATATATTATAATATCGATCGAAATAAAAAATAAATAGGTTAGGAGGAGATGCCGAGAAACCAAAGTTAACGAAAATATAACAAAGTACGTTTAAGTACTTGGGTAGTGTGATGAGTAAGGATGGGGGTTTGGAGGGTGAAGTGCTTGAAAAGGTACAGCAGGGAAGAAAGGTTGCTGGTTCTTTGAAAGCAGTGATAAGAAACAGGGAAGTGAGCATGGATGTGAAAAAGTTACTACATGGCAGTATTGTGATACCAACTCAACGTATGGAAGTGAAGCTTGGACATTGTTCGAAGGACACAAGTCAAGAGTGAGAGCAGTGGAAATGAGTTATTTAAGAGGAGCCTGTGGAGTCGCATGGAGAGACAGGCTGACGAATGAGGATATAAAGGAGCGTTGTGGTGTGGATGTGGATGTGATGGGAAGCGTTATGAGGAACACACTGAGGTGGTTTGGCCATGTGGAGAGGATGGAGGGTGAAAGACTGACGAAGAGAGTGTATGTGAGTGAGGTGGAGGGGGGAAGAGGGAGGGGGAGGCCGAGGATGAGCTGGAGGGATGGGGTGGAGAGGTATATGAGAGAGGGGAGTGTGAGTTGGGAGCAGGGCAGTGAAATGGCGGGGGACAGGGTGACGTGGAGGCGATTTGTTTGTGGCCACCCCAAACGGGATTGAGGCGTCTGGCAGTAGATATATAGATAGATTCCCTAACACCTCCATCTTAGCGATTTATTTTGCATTTTACATCTTAATTCATTCTTTTCATTTTACTTTTCATTTTGCTTACAGACGATTTTCATAGCGGAGGTCTTTTTTAAACCCATTCAGTCCGAGGGGTTTTCTGAAGCTGAGTAAAATCGTCCGAAAGAAACCAGGATGAGAGAGAGAGAGAGAGAGAGAGAGAGAGAGATGAATAACAGACGAGAAAATGCTGAATCAAACCATCTGAAGTCAGCCACATAGAGAGAGAGAGAGTTAATATTCATTTGTCCATTACCGAAGCAAACTGTTCATTAAAAAGATTAATGGTAGAATATTAAGGTGTGTGTGTGTGTGTGTGTGTGTGTGTGTGTTACAGAAGTGAGGAAGGAAAAACAAATGAAGGAAATCCCTACACCAACTTACAGGTGCCCTTCTGGGCGGTTAAGGAAGCTCCCTAACACCTCTTCCTTTCCGATTTATTTTTGGATACGGCTGGCTAATATCGCACCGTACATTAGTTATGGAGAGTATGGATTTTACGTAACACCGAGGAGGACGGCAAGGTGTAACAAATCAAATAAATCGCTTAGGAAGAGGTGTTAGGGAGCTTCCTTAACCGACGGGAATACGGGCCGTGATGTCAATTCCTGCTGCTTCCAGACGATTTTCCTCAGCTTAGCCTAAATCGCTCAAGGAAAGGCATTACGGAATCTCTCTTAAGCCCTCATTGGCCTGGGAGATTTCATAAACACCTTTTCTTTGGCGAATTATACTTCATATTGTCCTCCATGTTATTTATATCTTCTTATTTGCATCAGTGACGTACAGAAGGGTGTTAAGGCGTAATGGGCAGAATAAGTCGCTCAGGAAAAGGTGTTACGAACTCGAGGAAGCCAGTGAAAATATGCCCACTGAGTAGTACTGTTGTTGGCCTAGGAATGCTTCGTAACAACTCTTCCTTAGCGATTTATTTGGATGTTGCACCTTAATGTTCACGTGTAGAATGGATGGGTGTTTTTGTTATTATTATTACAGTATTATTATTATTATTATTATTATTATTATTATTATTATTATTATTATTATTATTTTATGCCGGTGCTTTATGGACATGGGTTTCATCAGTAGCATCGCGGTATAACGGGGCAAAATGAATCACTCAGGTGGAGGCGTCACGATTTATCCCAAGGCAACGAGAACGCGACCCCCTGACTTGTGCATTACAGACTCGCTGGGTGTAGAGCTTGAGCTGCCCAACCCCCACCCCGCCCCACCCCGCCTGACCCCACCCCGCCCCGCCCCGCCCGGGTGTGGGTGCGGGGCGGGGTAGGGTGTGACGGGGTGGTAGTGGGCGGGGTGCGCTACAGTAACGCTTGGTGGACGGTGTTTTGTGCTTTGGTAGTTCGTTGTCACCCTTCCCTTAGCTTTTTATTTGGTTCAGGTGTTTTTTATGGCTGTTCTCTTTCAGGCGCAAAAGACGCAACTTTTCCAAACAAGCTACAGAGATTTTGAACGAGTACTTTTACTCGCACCTCAGTAACCCGTACCCTAGTGAGGAGGCCAAGGAGGAGCTGGCCCGCAAGTCCAATATTACAGTGGCTCAGGTAAAGAACGTAACGTTTCGTTCACTCTCTTGCAGGAAACGAAGACGAAACTTTAGTAAACAAGCCACTGAGCTCCTGAATGATTACTTCTATTCCCACTTGTCCAATCCCTATCCGAGCGAGGAGGCCAAGGAGGAGCTGGCCCGAGCGTGCGACATCACGGTGCAGCAGGTATGGGCGGTCACCAGGCTGGCAGTGTTCCCTCCACCACTCTCACTAGCCACACTCAGCCTCAGACCATCTCTTAGTCACTCAGTCAGTCAGTCAGTCAGCCTCTACCCAGCTACACAAAGTTCAATTGTTTTTGTTTGACCTAAGTGTTGCCTACCTGATGCACGCCTCGTGGGCCGTGACGCTTGTGTGTGCCGATGGCTGGCTGGGTGGTGGCGGCCATCTTGGCTTCCTTATCTCCAGGGCACCCGAGGCCCTGGCTGTATAGGGCACCCGATGCCCTCGCTATACTGTACTGTAGCTTTATGGCCGCCCTCAGTCTGTGTACCTGTTGTTGTCCTGAGTGTATAGGGCAGTGACTGCCGTGGCTGTGTAGGGCAGCGACTGCCCCTCCTGTGTGTACAGCCCTGTGTATTGTGGGGCACATGTTGCCCAGTGACCAGGGCAGGGCCACCTGGACCCCCTGCTGCGTCGTGATGCCCCGGTGGCGCCCCGCCTTCACTAACCCACTAACCCGCGGCGCCGCCCGCGCTCCCCGCCCCGCGCCGCCCCCGCCCACTCCCACCGTGGGTGTGGGTGGCCTGGGGTGTGTTCCGGCCACCACTCCGCCCAGCCCACAGTGGGTGTGGGTGTGGGTGGGTGCGGCAGGTGTCAGTGTTGTCCGGGCCGGCCCCACCCACTCCATGCTTGTGTCGGCCGCCTGCTTGCCGGCTGCCGGTCGCGGCCCTCTGGCGTGCGTCTCGCTCCCTACGCTCGGTGCCGCCACCACTCACCGCCTCACACCAACAAACAAACCACAAAAGAACAAACAATATGCTGTAAAAATCTCTGTAGGTTGGGAAGACCAGCCATCCTCCTGCTTGTGTGCTGCTGCTGCTGCTGCTGCTGCTGCTGCCTGTAGCTGTCTTCCTGCTACCACTGCCTGCCACCCCTTCTCCCTCTCCCGCCTCCCCTTCACCCCCTTTCGTCTCATTAACAGCACCACCTGCATGTCATGTGTAGTCTAGTCAGTGTGGTAGTAACAGCTGTCCATCACTGTTGTGTTGAACATCATTGTTATATTACTAATCATGGTAGTACACTAACATCCTCGTAGGCTACAGCATCTCATTTATGTATACTTACGTAAAGGGTCGTAGTCTACGTGGCATAAGAAGCTTCGTAGCACCTTTTCCTTAGCGATTTATTTTGCATATTTCACCTCAGCATTCTGTTGTGTGTTATATATATATCATTTTAATATTGGCACAGTTTGCACCATTGGCACACAAGAGAATGCTCAGAATAAATCACTAAGGGAGAAGTGCAACGAAGGCTCCACTGCCACTGAGAATACCAACCCAGTACCCAATATGTTTATGTATACATGTATATTTTTGCTCACCGATTCCTAACTGTGCACATTGGACTCAGATAATTAATAACATGAAAAAAATAAATCATGCATTATTATTAAGAACTGAGAATAGCTAACTTTGAATAACGAGAGCACGACTGTAACCTGTAATATAGTTTGTAATACTCTACAGGGATAGGGGAGTTCACTGTAACCTTTCCAGATTTGCTCATATTTATATCTGAAGTCTGGGCTATTTAAGGACATTTTATAGCTGAAGTCTGGGCTATTAAAGGACATGTTTTTGTATAGTCTTGGACTGTTTAAGGACATTTTTATAGCTGAAGTCTGGGCTATTTAAGGACATTTTATAGCTGAAGTCTGGGCTATTTAAGGACATTTTATAGCTGAAGTCTGGGCTATTTAAGGACATTTTATAGCTGAAGTCTGGGCTATTTAAGGACATTTTTTTTAGCTGGTCTGGGCTATTTAAGGACATTTTAGAGCTGAAGTTTTTTTTCATGTTCAATATCTGAAGTTTGGTATATTTATGGAAGTGATGTTTACTTGCTTCGAGGACAGCTTCCACACACACACACACACACACACACACACACACACACACACACACAAACACACACACACACACACACACACACACACACACACACACACACACACACACACACACACACACACACACACACACACACACACACACACACACACACACACACACACACACACACACACACACACACACACACACACACACACACACACACACACACACACACACACACACACACACACACACACACACACACACACACACACACACACACACACACACACACACACACACACACACACACACACACACACACACACACACACACACACACACACACACACACACACACACACACACACACACACACACACACACACACACACACACACACACACACACACACACACACACACACACACACACACACACACACACACACACACACACACACACACACACACACACACACACACACACACACACACACACACACACACACACACACACACACACACACACACACACAGGAATCTCTGTATGCAGCATGTTTCAGGAGCGTAATGCTGTATGATAGTGAGATCTAGGCAGTGTAAGAAGAGGATATTCGCAGGCCCAAACGTACAAAAATGACAGTGATTAGGTGGATGTGCAGTGCGTCCTTGAATGTGAGGCCTGGGGGGTGGGGGTTTAGGTGTACGATGGAAGAGGTGAGAGGAAGGATAGGACTGGAGTGTATTGGTGTTGTGATGAGGAGGGGTAGAGAGAGATAGTTTGGACATGTGGAGAGGAGCGGGGAGAACAGTTGGGTGCAGAAAGTGAGTATTGTGAACGTTGGGGGTAGGGTTACGAGAGGCAGACCGACAAAGACCTGGGACGAGGTCATGGTGTGTCCTCAGGGATAAGGGACTGAATAGGGAGGCTGCCAGAGATCGAGCAGGGTAGAGAGCCGCCAAGACCAAGGCCGACGCATGTATGTGATAAGATACGAGACAGTACGATTCGATTTTGTTACCAGGAAATTATTATAGTCAACTTTGGGGAGACTTGCATAATCTAAATGAACCGTGTGTCGGATGAAAAACAAGAGAAATCAGGTTATCCTCGTACTAAAAGGGCTATAGAGAACAAGAACACAAAGAACTTTATTAAATATGAACCTGTTACGATTTCAGTAAGGTGATGGCTTCTTTTTATTACATATTTATTAGTACTTGCTGGTTTTATTATTTTTTTATTTATTTTCAAACTGGTGGAGTTGGATACTGCCTTCCTCTACACTTTCCCTCTTGATTTTCGTCCTTTGCAGCTTAAACGTAGCACAGTGGCAGAAAATGATGATGCTACGACTCTATATCCTTTCCATAGCACTTCTTTGGGACTAGCATCATATTCTGGTGTTCATCTCGACATCCTTTCCATAGCACTTCTTTGTGACTAACATCATATTGTAGTGTTGATCTCATCATAGCAGTGAACATGGAGAGAAGTGCAACGGTTCTGCATCCTTTCCATAGCACTTCTTTGTGACTAACATCAAATTCTGTTGTTCCTCTCGTCATAGTAGTGAAGATGGAGAGAAGTGCAATGGCTTTACATCCTTTCCATGGCACTTCTTTGTGACTAGCATCATATTGTAATGTTCATCTCTTAACTCAGCACTGAAGATGGAGTTATCAGTTTTATGCCAAGGTAGATTTAGGCCATTATAGTGTATTCTTTTAGGCTGATGATATTCCCATGGTATTAGCAGACATTTAAAAGATACGATATTGAAGGGATTACATGCTGTACGAACGCAAAATACTTATATAAGAACATTTGTTTAGTCTGGCCTTTGTTTCCATTATATTATAAGGCAAGTAAAGCGAGTAAGGGAAGCGTCACGAATTGGGTAATATTATTTCTTGATCATTATTGCCATCATCATCCTCATCATCATCATCATCATCATCATCATCATATTTATCACCACCACCATCGTCATCATCATATTTACCATCATCATCATCATCATCATCATCATCATCATCATCATCATATTTACCATCATCATCATCATCATCATCATCATATTTATCACCACCACCACCACCATCATCATCATCATCATCATCATCATCATCATCATCATCATCATCATCATATTTACCATCATCATCATCATCATCATCATCATCATCATCATCATCATCATCATCATCATCATATTTACCATCATCATCATCATCATCATCATCATATTTATCACCACCACCACCACCACCACCATCATCATCATCATCATCATCATCATCATCATATTTATCACCACCACCACCACCACCGTCATCATCATCATCATCATCATCATATTTACCATCATCATCATCATCATCATCATCACAGTATATTTACGCCTTTATCATCATCTGTACCTGCATGATTGAACAATTACACGTAGCATCAGAATATTTTCGATTTAGAAGGAAGTTCATCTTTTCTTTACAGGACTCTTAGATCTCTTCACATTGAGTCCTGAATCCGTATTACAAAGTGGTACAGGAGGCTTCGTAGCACCCCTTCCTCCGCGATTTATTCTTGGATATGACTGGTTAATATCCCTGTGTACGCTATTTTCGCAGAGTATAGCGATGTTGGAAGGGTTTATATAACACGGAAGAGAACATTAAGGTGTAACGAAATAAATCGCGTATAAAAATGGTGTTAGGGAACTTCCGTAACCGACGAGAATACATGGAACTGCTTCGGCGCTAATGGTCACGGCTCATATGAAGTACGTGCTACAGGTGTCTCATTTAGGACAGGTGTGGTGGTATTAGCGGGGGTGTTTATGTGTCAGTCGTTGGATCGTGCGGATGATTGGCAAAGAAAGTTTTAACGTTAATCTCATCATCCTGTTTCACACTCCAATCTGGGCTCGATCTTACGGTCTTTCAAGCATCAGTCCAACACTAAACCACTTGGCCACCACCTTCCCCAACCTTACTACTTTGCAATAAGGTCCTCAATGGCATGAACCTCTTGTGTTTTATGGTGTCTCTGCACAAGTCTTCAGCGCTGGAGAGATTTTACGAACTGGAGTGGTTGCTGAGCAGGTCCGGCCCGCTAACGCATTGGTTGGTCTCTGAGTCACTTGTAGCCAGGAGTCACTCGTCACTCGTAACTAGGAGAGAATTGGGCCAGACTAGAGCTTCCAGGGTGGCTTCAGCAATCGTCCATGTGTATAACTGGATGTTGAACGATGTTTCCTTGGGGTTTGTACCATATTCACAAAATTGATTAAGTTCAGAATTTTTAATAAATACCTCGGTTCTTCAGCACCTCCAGACGATTATTATTATTATTATTATTATTATTTTTTTTTTTAGGAGGGTTTGAAAGGGTTGTATTGTCCGCGGTTAAGGTGGTTCCGTAGCATCACTTCTTTAGCAGTGTAGTTTTGGATATAGGGTACGGGAGAGCAAGGTATTATACGCAAAATAAATCGGTTAGAAAGAGGTGTTGGGAAGTGATATCAGAATGATTTATGTAACACAAAAGTCGTGACCAGTTGGTGATAAACAAAACAAATCGCATAGGAAGAGGTGTTGGGAAGTGATATCAAAATGATTTTATGTAACACAAAAGTCGTGACCAGTTGGTGATAAACAAAACAAATCGCTTAGGAAGAGGTGTTGGGGATAGAATGAAATATACATCACAAAAATATAACAAGATGAAATCAGCAAAATAAATCGCTTAGGAAGAGGTGTTAGGGTGCTTCCTTAACCGACCAGAATATGGACCCCAAGCTGAATAAAATCGTCCGGAATAGGCTGACAATAAAGGAGGTCGCCGTACTGAAGGGGTGTGACTTTACTACCACGAGTTTCCTTTATTTTTGCTTCAGACGATTTTATTCAGCTTAGGGGAGGCTTTGGCACTGGAGGGGTTAAATAAAGGCTTCATTAACCCCCCTCACTATACTCCTTTTACTCTAACTTGGCCTAAAATTGCCATCCCTCCATCTGTAATGCCGAGTTGTAGCAATAAATTAACGCTAGAATATGATGCTAGTCACGAAGAAGCGTTATGGAAAGGATATAGAGCCATAGTACTGTCTTATTCTGCCTGTGAGCTAATAGAATAAGCTGCAGAAAGACGAATATGTGGGCCAGAAATACTCCTTTTGCTCTAACTTGGCCCAAAATTGTCACCTCTCCATCATGAATGCCGAGTTGTGGCGATAAATTAACACTATAATATTGATGCTAGTCACGAAGAAGTGCTGTGGAATGGATATAGAACTTTTAAAAATTGTTTCGTGAGTAAAAGAATAAAATGTCACTGGATTGGATTTACCATACTCCTTTTGCTCGAACTTGGCCTAAAATCGACACATCTCCGTCTTGAATGCCGAGTTGTGACAATAGATCAACACTAGACTATGATGCTAGTCACGAAGAAGTGCTATGGAAAGGTAGTTGAGCTATAGCATTGTTTTTTTCTGCCACAGGTAAAAACAATCTGCAGAAGGACGAAAATCTGGGACGAATTTCGTTGAAAGAGTAGTGATTAATACGGTGACTCCCTGGTATTTGCCCTGCTTTCGGATGATTTCATTCAGCTTGGAACATCTCTCTTGTTGAAAGTGAATACAGTATTTTCCCGGTGGGTTCTCGTTCATACGGTATGAACTTAGAGTCACCAACAACTGCAGCTACTACTATTACTACTACTTTTACTACTACTACTACTACTACTACTACACGTATTTAAGACCTTAATAAACAAGGCGTTTTTACCTGCGGCGAAGTCAGCAGGTTTATAATAGATTTTCTTATGAAATACAGAGTTGTCCAGCATGAAATTTTGATTTGATTTGACGTCAGCCGATACACAGTTTCGTCGCAGGTCTATGAAGATGGTCTCTTCATGTTTTATAATCACATATTTGCCTTTAGTGAACCCGGTGAACTGCAGCCTGGAGTTGCCCTTCTGCACTCCACCATCCTCCTGTCGGGGGGTAGGGAGGGAGTGAAGGGACGTATGTATACCTGGACACCTCCCACCTGACTAAATTGGTGCCACCCCATGAAGGCGTCCCTCTCCAGCATTGCCTTTTGATGTTGCTACTCCCAGATGGTTTTATGCGGTTTAACACTCCTCTCAGATGATGTAGTTTGTTTTCGAATACTGCTACCACCAGACGATTTTATCCATCTTTAAAATTTTGGGACTGGGGGGTTAGATCAAGCCTTCATGAACCCCCTTCCCTACTAGAGGTATGTTCTGGGGTGAATAAAATCGTCTGGAAGCAGGAATGAACTACAGAATAAATCGCTGGGTGGAAGGAGTTAAGGAGTTTTATATAAGATAGGAAAGGCCTCTCGTACTGATAGGGTAATTTAAGATGGTTTTATTTAAGTCAGGAGTCTTCTTAGTCCAATAAAATAACAAGTTTTTAGTTTATTAAAATCGTCAGTTTTTTCTTAGCCCAATAAAATCGTCTTGATATTTTTCTTAGTTCAGTAAAATCGTTTGAGTTTTTCTTCATCTAATATAAAGCCGTTCGCCACTTCTTCGTGACTAGCATCATATTGTTGTTGCGTCTCAGAATTCGGGAGGAAGAGATGTTAGTTTTGGGCCAAGTTAGATTGAAAAGAATGTTGATCTTTATTGCCTCAGACGATTTTTCTTCCTCTTAAAAAAATCCACCCAGGCTGAAGGGATTAGTAGACGTTATTGAAGGCTTTATCTAACCCTTCAAGCTGAAAAACCCATCCTAGGCTGAGTAAAATCGTCTCGAAAACAAGAATAAAAGAATCATAGTGAAGGGATTAACAGATACTTCTAATCCTACCTGCAGACGGTTTTCCTTAACTAGGGGAAATCCTCTCGTGTAGAAGGGAGTTGATGAAAGCTTTATGTAACCCCTCGAGCCAAAAAATCCATCTTAAACTGAATAAAATCGTCTGGCATTAAGATGACCGTATATTTAGACCTAAGTTATATCTCAAGTTGCAATACACATCAATTTTTCTTTTTCGTTTTATTTATTTTTTCAAGTACATGGGGAGGATGGAACGTGTCTGGCCCTCTCATATGGTTGCTGACTGCATTCTGTAATATGGGATGCAGGCTAACCGTACATAATAACACACACGCGATCCGTAAATGAATGTAAATTGACTGAAATGACTGTAGAAGATTAGGGGTATGCACTCCACTCTGCCATTTAAGATTTAGACATACGAACCTTTAAAAAAAAAAAAAAAAAAAAAATGAAAACGCCCAAAATCGTCTCTCGGGTATCCGGACATTGTTGTTGTTGTTGTTGTTTATTAAGACTCCAACATACACGCGTCAGCCTTGGTCACCTAATGGCGGCTCCACGCTGCTCGATCTCTGGCAGCCTCCCTGTTCAGTCCCTTTTCCCTGAGGTCACGCTTTAATGCAAAAAATTGTGATGAAAAATGTTTATTTATTTATTTATTTATTTATTTATTTACTTTTGCAAAGAAAAGGCATCCGCGAGGTGAAGGGATTTGGGCTGTCTTCTAGGTGGCATGGGAGGCTTCGTAATACTTCTTCCTTAGTGATTTATTTTGCATATTACACCTTAACTTGCACGTCACGTCTGTTGTTTTAATATCGATATATAGTAGTCGGGATAAATAACATTCAAGAAGGTACTGAGGTGTAAGGTGCAGAATAATTCGCTAAGGAAGATGTGTTACGAAATTTTAAAAAACTACTTACAGTATAATGCCGGCCTTAGAAAAAAAAAAAAAAATCAGCCCGAGGACGTGTTATTTTTTATTTTGACTAATATTATTACGGTATTTTTTAAACTATTATTTTCACAACTCGACGTGGCTGTATTAATGTTATCTTTTTTATTATTATTGTTATTATTATTATTAATTATTAGTTATCTATTATTATTAAAACTTCCCACATCCCTGTAGGAAGTTTCCTTGTTTTTGTCAGTATTATTATTATTCTAGGGAAGATCTAAATCGCTGTCACTGGCATACCGTTTGAGCTGCAGCCTTCATTCTTCGCCGTAATATAATACTGGTTGGCCGCTTCATCTGACCAATTATACCTGATCCGCGATGCCGGAACCTGAATAGGATCCAGAACAAAAAGTCACCCCAAGCTCAAGAACCACTTCATTTAGAGGGCTGAAACTTTTCTGGCCTACTGTACACCTGGGACGTGGCCAGAATGCAGTGCTTAATACAGGCCAGATCGGATGAATATTCTCTGAGATCGCCTACGGTCATACACTGTAAATTTTGGACTACTCCGGAAGACAGAGAGGTCGCCTGATTTTACATGAAGGAATAAAGTTAGAGCCACCAAACTTGGTGGACTTATAAATCTTGATGACCTTAGGTAACACGCACATGATCAGTGACCTTCATCTCAAGGCCCCTTAATAGCTCGGCTTCTAGTAGGCAATCGCTGTGGGAAGCTTTTCTTTAACAAAATTTTCCTTGGACAGTTTTTACGGCGTTCCAGTTATTATTATTATTATTATTATTATTATTATTATTATTATTATTATTATTATTATTATAACGCAACACAACTTTCTTTTAGAAAAAATCTTCGGAGTGAATGAATTAAAGAAATCCAAACCACATTTCATAGCAGAAAAAGACACATTATGAAGACTAAAAAATATACGTTGATTGGTGGTGTACGAATATGTATAATTCAAATATGTATAAGTCAGATAATATGGAGAGGATAGAGAGACGAGAGTGGGAAGTGGAGGGGGGGAGAGGAAGGGGGAGACCGAGGATGAGTAGGAGAGATGCGTTGGAGAGGTTTATGGTAGAGGAGGATGTACGTTGGGAGTAAGGAGAGTGAGATACTAATGAGGAGAGTGTGTGTGAATGAAGTAGAGGGGGGAAAGATGGAGGGGGGACCGAGGAGGAGTTGGAGGATGGAGTGGAGAGGTGTATGAGAGAGGAGGGTGTAAGTTGGTGGGATGGAGAGCGAGAGACTAACGAGGAGAGTGTATGTGCGTAAAGTAGAGGGGAGGAGAGGGAGGGGGAGACCTAGGATGAGGTGTAGGGATGTAGCGGTGGAGGGGGAGGGAGGGAGGAACGGCAAGACCAAGGATGAGATGGAGGTAAAGGGATGGAGTGGAGAGGTATATAAGAGAGGGGGGTGTAAGTTAAGGGAAGGCAGCGAAATGGCAGGGGACAAGACGACAGGGAGGCGATTTGTTTGTGGCTGTTCCTTACGTGATTAAGGCGTCTGGCCAGAGATAGATAAAATAGGATGATGTAAAAAATATGCATTAGTATGTAAAGTGGTACTGTATATACAAATGTGTATAATAATAATAATAATTATAACTTTAAATGAAATCAAAGTAAGCCTGGACTTCAGAAATTTATAATACAAAATACGAGGAAATCAGATACTTAAAACAACTTCAGATATTAAAAAGAAAAAAAAAATAATAAAGAAGGAAAAGAAGGAAGGAAGAAAGATTGAAGGAAAGAAAGAAAAGAGAAGAAAGAGGAAAGATAGATAGATACAGTAGTTAGAAAAGGAAATTAAAACTACCCACCACTTAAATTCCAATAACAGATCTGTGAAATAAAGCTTTTTTTAGATACTAAGCTTACAGAATAGACAAATAAATGATTAAATGAATAGATAAATGAATAAAAACAAACCTGTCAAATAACTTTGAGAGTTTGTAATAACAAAATGCAAACAAAATCGGAAATTTCTTTAACTAAGCCTAGATTGTTTACACTGGTGAATAATGTATAGGAATGGGAACAAAGTAATGTTAAAATGAAAAACAAGAAGAAAGAAGGAGTAAGAAAAGGAGAGAGTGAGTGATAAAGAGAGAGAGAGAAAATGTTCATATGTCCTCTCGAAATTTAAACTGCGAACTTTCCTTTTCTTTTAAGAAATAATATCCTGTTGTCTTCATACATCCTGTCTTTTTGTTATTTTTAACCCTATTATATCTCTTTTCTCACTAATATCTCTCTCTCTCTCTCTCTCTCTCTCTCTCTCTCTCTAACCCTATCTCTAAATCAAGCTCTAATCCACACAGGTATCCAACTGGTTCGGCAATAAACGCATCAGATACAAGAAGAACATCGGGAAGGCGCAGGAGGAAGCAAATCTGTATGCTGCTAAAAAGGCTGCAGGTTAGTGCCCTTGTGTTGAGAGAGAGAGAGAGAGAGAGAGAGAGAGAGAGAGAGAGGTTACATAATCAGTGTGTGTGTGATGTGCCTTAGTTTTGCAAGAGAAAAGGGAAGATGGGAGATAACATGGAGGAATGTAAAGCAGTAAAAAATGGTAGAGAGAGAGAGAGAGAGTTTAGCAAAGAGTAAAGTTGTGTGGGCTTTAAGAGGAATGAAGTGCACAGTGAGGATGAATGGTAAGGAAATGGAGACTGTGAGTACCTTCAGAATTTTATGTAGTGTGAGGAGCTGGGATGGGAATTTAGAGGATGAAGTGCAGGAAAGGGTACAGCAGGGAAGGGAGTTCAGAGGGTGAAGCACAAGAAAGGGTACAGCAGAGAAGAACAGCCGGGAAGTGAGTGTACAGGACGAATTGCAAGAAAGGTTACAGCAGGGCAGGGAATTTAGAGGACGAAGTGCAGGAAAAGGCACAGCAGGGAAGTAGGTTGCTTGTCCACAGAGAGCAGTGATAAGGAATAAGGAAGTAAATATGGAAGTAAAGAAGTCATTAGAATACAGTATTGTGATTCCCACTCAGATGTATGGAACTAAAGCTTGGAGCTTTTTGGATGGATGCAAGTCAAGAGTAAGAGCAATAGAGATAGCGTTTCGAGGGAGGTATGCGGAGTTACTGGAGAGACAGGAAAATAGGAGACGTCAAGAAGCATTGTGCTGGAGAGGGGTAGGAGAACCTTGAGATAGGATGACCCTATGGAGAGAACAGAGATTGACTAGAAGGGTTTATACAAGTAAGGTGGAGGAGGAGACTGAGGGGGGGAGAATTAGGGAGGTGTGAGATGGAGGGGGGACAGCTTGATGATGGAAGACAGAATGACTTTGAGGCGATTTGTTTGTGGTCACTCCCTCTGGAATTAAGGGATCCATCTAAATAAACATAGAATGGTAAAGCAGTAACAAAGTAAAGAGAGAGAGAGAGAGAGGAATAGAATGAAAAGGAAGGAAGGAAGGAAACAAAATAACGATTAAAGAGAGACATTATAAAGAGGGAAGCAAGAAAGAGCAATAATGAAAGGAAAAACATATGAATGAAAACAGAGGGAGAGAAGAGGGGGGGGGGAGAGAGGGAGCAGAGGATGAAATATTAAAGTGCTCTGAGATGACTGACAGGCGTAGCGGGGAGAGAGAGAGAGAGAGAAAGGGGGGATCACTGGAACAATTATTAGAAACTTAGAGAGAGAGAGAGAGAGAGAGGGGGATCACTGGAACAGTTATTAGAAAGAGAGAGGGAGAGAGAGAGATCACTGGAACAGTTATTTGAGAATTAGAGAGAGAGAGAGAAAGAGAGAGAGCACTGGAACAGTTATTTGAGAATTAGAGAGAGAGAGAGAGAGAGGGGGGGGAGGGAGGAGGGAAGGGAGGAATGATTGACAGGCAAAGGGGACATCTGGAGGGAGCAAGGGAGGGGAAGCAGTAAATGGAGAGAGAGAGAGAGAGAGAGAGAGAGAGAGAGAGAGAGAGAGAGAGCATTGTGTGTGGAAGGGTTAGTTTATTAAAATTAGTTGAGAGAGAGAGAGAGAGAGAGATAATGTATATCCTACATGACTACCACATATATGTGATACAGCACCTTCTTTTTCCTCAAGCTTGTTTTTAAAATTTACCATAGAAAGTGAATCAGGAGGTTTTTGTTTATTTCTGCTGCTAATAGACAATTTACTTTGCCCTCAGAAAGCACCTTGATTTTGAAAGAGTTAATGAAGCCCAGAAGCAAGCCCCTTTGACTTTGAGATGTCTTTCCAGAGCTGAATGTAGCTGCCGTGAAATGGCAAGAATAATGTTTCAGATATGCTAGTCTTGCTGTCTTGAATCAGCTTTTAGTTCAGTGGACCCTTTGTTGTTACTGGTGTGGCTAGATATTACCTTCATTAACTTATTTGTGAGAGATAGCCCTTAAGCTCAGTCATATCATCAAGTGGTAGCAAGAATAAACTATAAAAAAATTACATCCTCAGGTTGAAAGAGCTAAACTAATATGTGCTAGAGGAAAGGGAAAGGGATCTGCAGTAGAGTATGTCTGGTGTATCCCTTTCGGTATGGTGATGTATTTCCATTTTATTACCATTACCTTCAAATTATTTCTGTTCAGCTCAGGAGGTTCAGTCAATTTGCCAATAACATGGCTTATTTATCATCAATTTGAACAGCATTGTGGGAATCCATGTTGTGTGAAATACAGAGCCCATGGGAAGAGTGGCTTATGGTCTGGACTTCCCCAGAGTCACCCCAAATGATTCCCCCCAATCCTGTCCTGTCAGCGACGGGAAGATGATGTCATTGGCTTGTAGGTGCTCAGTGAACTACTGAGCAGTGACATGGGGCTCACTGCAGCAGCTGCAGCTGCACAGTAATGGATTATAACATATTTGGGTTTATATGGGCTCATAGTCCATGTTGTGGCAGATCTAACCATGTTGCAGTGGCATCTTAAATGAATGCCTTCCATTTCAAATATGATCAGCATTGGAAAGGGCATGTTATGGGTGAGTTAACTGTATTTTATGAAATTGAGGGATCAGATATGGCCTTCATTATCCCCTTCAATACTAGAGATCCTTCCTAAGTGTATTATTTGTTGGCAGTAGTAAACCCTTGATATATCAAACTTATGGGGGAGTGAAAGGCTGATGATATAGCCAGTAGTTTGATATACTGTAGCTGATGTTTGTTAGAGTGAACTGTCATGACCCCAGGTTCAGTATATGGTAAATCTTGTTTGATGGATACCTAACAGACTTGTATGTGTTTACAGTTATATATCAGTTTTGTGTGAGCTTATACTGTGTATCAATATGGCATGGATAAATATTAAATATTTTCAGTAAATACTGTAATAGACAACAGAACTGGAAAAACAGCAAAAATATATATTTACTTTATTTGGTCCTGCAGTTGTGTCTACTAAATAAATCAACCTTTTGTTCAGTATATTTGAAGGCTATTCGCTGGGCTCACAGAGGTTGATATAACTGAAATTCAGGTTAACCAAGTTCAAAATAGCAAGGGTTTACTGTATAGTGAATATCGTTTGATATCTTTTGAATGGATTGTCAGTAATTTATTTGCTGTATCATTACATGTCTAGTTAGTACAGTATATAGGTACTCTTTGCTTATCTTAATTATTCTTCAGCCTTCTATGTTAAGTTGATTTGCTCTTAACTAAACTAGGTATACAGTATTGTGTTTTTGATTCTCATGAGTGTTTATTTTCAAGGTCATTCTAGTTTTCCCTGTTTAATTGATATCAAGCACATTACTGTATTTTTATTCTGCTTTTAGCTGTTTTGAAAATTTTATTATTAACACAGTGCACTTAGTTTGTTCCCATGAATTTTACAGGTTAATTTTCTGTTTATTATTGTTTAACTTCTGTCTGCCACTATCAGTTTACTTTTAACTTTTTTTTTCATGTGTTCATTATTTTGGTGCCAGAGAGGGATGCCTTCAGACTGCGGCACCACTCTAAATTCGCAGCTCCCTTGTCAGGTCATACAAGCATCTCTTATGTCCCTCCCTGTTCCTTGAAAGTTGGCTGGTCGACTGCTGAAGGGCAGCATCAGCCAGCATTCTACAGGGTTCACATTCAGATGAGGCTATGGCCACAACAGCATTGTATTGGTGACCACAACTTACTGCTACCTCTCATTAACTCCCAGCTGTGTCCCCAGGAGCGTCGCCGTACAGCATGAGTGGAACCCCAGGCCCCATGATGTCACCTCCACCTGGTGAGGACAGCATGGGCTATGGTATCCCTGGCATGAACGGCTCAGGCTACTCCGGTGTTGGGGTAAGTGTAGTTAAAATTCAGTCAGCATCACTTACTGCCAGCACCATCAGCAGCTTTGATAATGAATATTTTTTCACCCATTCATCTGCAGCTTTATCTTCATGAGTCTGCAGTGTATCCGATGGTTCCTATAGTTGACTCTTCAGTATTTTGTACAGTAACTTGCTTGTGCAGAAAGTATGAAAGGATTAGTACTATATTTAGTCACAGTTCTTTGTTTCTATGATTATCCAGTCAGTATCAGAGGAAGAACAACTTCAGCTGCAGTTTCTTAACTGTCTTCATGGCCTCTTAACTGAGGAAAAAATGGACTTCTGAAAACCTGTCTTTGCCAAGCTTGAGATTATATTATCTCCTCAGCTGTAAAAAAGTATTTTTACAGTTTAACTGTAAAATGACACACTTCATCAGCAGTTTAAACATGTACAGTAGGCTCGCACAGTGCACGAGAGATTGGGCGGTCCATAACCTCGCGCACTGGGAATTCGCGTACTGGGAATGCATAACCTTATGGGAATAATTACATATGGGCAGTACCCCCTCATACCTGGACATTTTTTGGCCCATACAGACATAGTAAAGGTTATATTTTTCAGACATTGTACTAAAGCTATAGCTGCAATAACAAAAATATGGGTGGTAACCTTAACAACAGTAGACAACAGGCCTGATGACCTTAAATAACAGGGGTTCCGAGGTGCGGCAACACTTACAGCGCCGCACTCCCCACTGCACCTCCCACCACACCAACACTTCACTCCACAGACTCCTCTTGAGCACCTTCCCCAGGAGCATCAAAGTCACTCACTTCGGCCATGAACCCTTCAAAGTCCAATGCTGACACTTCTGACATTGCATCCTCTTCATCCTCAACAGTAGAATGCCCGGGAATTTCTGCGCATCAACATGACGACACGTGACGCGCTGTGTGAGGGGTGGTCGCGCACTAATAGAAAATGGCGTTTTTGAGCCACTCCTTGCCTCTGCCTGGCGTTCTGTGCGGTAAACTCGCGCATTCAATTGTTTTTGGTTATGATTTTTGATCACTCGCGCACAATGCGAATCGCGCACTGTGATGACGCGCACTGTGCGAACCTACTATACTTTGATCTTGTCTTATAATGACAACCCTGCTTATCCTTTGTACAGTATAAAAAGAAATTAATGGGATCTTCATGGAATAAAAAAGCTTGTTGTGCACATAAAGATGCCAAGCATTTCATCTCTGCTTTGAAAAAATGCATTTGAAAAAATGCATACTCAAGTAGAATTATAATTCCTATAAGTTTTCAGTCATGTGCTTCTGTGCTGGAAAATATTTGTATCTGTGAAGGATTTGCTTTCTAATACTGTGCAGTATCTGGTGTAGCCATCTCTTGTGATGTTGAAACAAATGAGCCTCATAAACAATGAGTTCCTCATTGCGGGTTTCATGTCGTGTCCAGCTATTTGAGTATGAGCATTGACCTTATCATGGCTGCAGTTGGCCATGCTCAGACATCATATATATAAGGACTTATGTGTTATAACTTATTTATTGAATTTTTGATATAGATACCAATAAGATTATTGGATAATTCCAAAGGTTTCAGGGAAAATCGCAGTTGGGCATACCAGCCCTTCCATTTTTGACTGTGTATATTCATTGTGTCTAATTTTGTTCTGGTGTGCTGTGTGTTACCACTTAGTGAGCACCATCACATAATTATTTCTGCTTGCAGTCATCTAAAATGTGGCATTCAGGCACTTGCATCCACTTGCCACTTACTGACTTACCATACATACTGTGTTCTGTACACAGTAATTTGCTCATCTCCATGCAGTCTTTTTCACAATGCTGAACTTGGATTGCTTCATCAGAAACCATTATTCTCCTTGTATATCATCATGGCCACACTAACTTTCTCACATGCTGTTTCATTGCTAACACTCTTTATACCACTTGCTTTACTCGGAATAGATACTGACAAAGACGCACTGCCTTGTCTACTTTCTGAATTATATATTAATGATGCTGAAGGCTTCATGTCTCAAATTTTCTTTTCTTTTTTTTTCTTTTTTTTCCTTTTTTTTCAGATTCTTATCTTTAATGTTCTTTATTTTCAATCCCTTGAGTACAGGAGGCACATCCCAAGCTGGAAACACATCTGGCAATAGCCAGAATTAAAATACACGTCTGTTGAAGGAGTTGAATCACAACTCTGTACAATACAGTTCTAGGTTTTCTTAGCATGTACTGTAATATAAATATTGTTTTGCTATTTATTTCGTGTTCTGGACATCTGGCACTCAGATTTATCTACAGTGGTCAATGTTGCTAATGGTGATGGATAACTTTGTGTGGATGCCGAAGAGATTACTTACCGTATCAGGAATTGTCTTTTTTTTTTTTTTTTTTTTTTTTTTTTTTCACTCACAGTTTAGTCTTTTGGTTATGGTTATTGTGACTGAAAACTATAGAAAGGTTGAGTTTGTATAGTTGATATTTAGTTATATTAATGATTATCCAGAACGTTGACCAGTTAGTGCAATATATTTCACAATATATTTTGTGAAATCACAGTTTACATATTACAACCATAACTCCATTTCCACTGTATTGCTGAATCTTCATAGATTACAATACTGTATATGAAAAGTAAATTCTGCTCTGATCCCCAACCAAAGTTCCCTTTTTGTCACAACATCCCACAGCCCAGTTACAATGACCTCCTTGCATAAATTTGATCCCCAAGAGGTGACTGAAGGTTATTAGATCTAGTAATGCCACCAGAGGGAGTAAACTGGTTATTTACCCATATATGTACAGTATTGGAGTATGGTAGCTTAGCCTCAGGTCCATATTAATGTAGCCTTGCTTCAGACCCTCACATCTTAAAGGAAGTAAACTGAGATTGGCTGTAACTGTTTTCTTTTCCCCAGTAACCTGAGTGCTACTTACTCCTCCTCTCACTCCATTACAACATTCTGTAAACCAAGGGTAGGGGTGTATGAGGTGAAGCCACTGCCAAGGTCCTCTAGACAGAGTCCTTTGGTAGCTAGAATGGTGAATGATCGTTTTTTGCTGCCATGTGGCTACCCATGTGGTAAAGCTCGTGGGTTATTGCTAGTCCTGACTTGAAGTCTAGGATATGTGATGAAGAAATGCTACTTGAAGTGAAACAGCTTTAAGCAAGACATGTTTTTTATTCATGATTTTACTGCAGAATTTAAAGCACAAAAAGGGCTCATTTTTGTCATCAGTGCAACTTTTTAGTGAACCATGAGCAGCTGTAAGTGAAAAAATTTAAATTTAGCAACAGCTGGAGAAATGGAATAACTTTAACCCTTTCATTGGCAAAGCCTGGTATCTTAGTCATACCCTTTATGCCAGCGTAGGAGGTGTTTTTTCAAGTTTTGAAGAAAGCATTTTTTTTTTTTTTTTTTTTTTTTTTTTTTTTTTTTTTGATACAATTACTGTATAGTACTATGTCTTGTGCATCTTTTGTAGCAGTAGCCCCTGATTCTGTGCCTTCCAGTTGCAATCAGTCAGAGAAGATGTGCCAGTCGTGACTGATGACTAAAGATATCCCCACATGTGGAGTGTATTCAAATATAAATGAGTTATGGAGAGGCACATGTGGAGTTACATGGAGAGATAGATGGACAAATTAAATAGTAAAGAAGCTTTGTGGTATTGATGTGGATGTGATTGAAGGTGTTAAGGAAAGTTCTTTGAGATGGTTTAGCCATATGGAGGGGATGAAAAGGAAAGACCAACTAGGAGAGTGTATGTTAATGAGGTGGGGGGAGAGAGGGGGAAGGGGAGACCAAGGATGAGGTGGACAAAGTACGGTAGTGAACTTCAGATATTCAAGATATGCTGAATGCATCTCAGAACTATAACATTTAGCTACTAGGCCAATATAATGAAAGTTAGATATAATATTACATGGTGGTAGTCACAGTAACATTTTTAGGTGTCAGTTGTGTTAGAAAATGTTAAGTTTACTTCCACATTAGTACTACAGATAATTTACACTCCTGGTTACAAGGCCTTTGGTAGTGTTTTATTGTGTATGATTTGCCAGGTATGGAGTGAGTGTGAATACTTTAATTAAGTCAGTCTGTAAATAGTGACGCTGTCGTACAGCTGCAAATTCATATCCTGGTAAAAATTAGTATACAGTTGCAGTTATGGTTACACAGTAGAGGACAAAATGAGTTCTAAAAAAAATTGCCATGGTTCCAAGTCTGGGCTTGAACTACAAAACTTTGTTTATCCAGGTATTGGTAATTTAGAAAATCTCTTAAGAATGATATTATAACAGTGCTGAAATAAGTAATTTTGCAAAAAAGTTGTTATGTAGGGTATGCAATTTTTTTTTCTTTAAGCAGGCTCAAACGTACGGAAATGACAATGATTAGGTGGATGTGTAGTGTGTCCTTGCATGCAAGGCTTGGGGGGGCTGGGTTTACAATGGAAGAGTTGAGAGGTAGGATGGGACTGGAGTGTATTGGTGATGTGATGAGGAGAGGTACTTTGAGATGGTTTGGGCATGTGGAGGGGATGGAGGATGATAATTGGGTGCAGAAGATGAGAAGTGTTAATATTGGGGGTGGGGTTGCGAGGGGTAGGGCGAGAAAGACATGGGATGAAGTCATTAAGTGTGACCTCAGGGTTAAGGGCCTGAACAGGGAGGCTGCCATAGATCGAGCAGCATGGAGAGCCGCCATTAGGTGACCAAGGTCGACGCATGCAAACATGTTGGGGCCTTCAAAAATGAAACAAAATGAAATGAAACAGGGATGGTAGCAGAATACAGTAATTGATTGATATCATACATAATGGAACCCGGACTCAATTTTGGGTGACATATACCTTGTATGCATGTAGCAGTTCTGGTAGCTTTATTTTCAGGATGTACTCTTTACGATGTCTTTCTCTTCCTTGGTTCATAATTTACCTAGGTGTAGAAACTACTGTACTCTGATGTGCTGTATACAGGCAGACCCCGAGATACGATACCCCTAGATGCAGTACACTGGCATAGTGATGGGGGTAGAAATACCACCCTGCCTCGCCGAATGTTGGCCAAATCCCGGTATAACAATGGGTTTGTGTTTTTTTTAAACCGATTTTAATAATATTTTTGATAAATTTTGTGTTTAGGTTGATTTATAAACTGTTTTTAGACATAGATTAATGTGTTTTCGTCATAGGTGGGGTGAACATTGTCATTTTGCGGTTTACTAAGTTTGATTTTTTCCAGACTTATTTTTGATAATTTTCAGATTTTATTTTTGAGATAAGGTGAGTTATAAACTGCTTTCAGGCTTAGTTTAGATTGTTTTAAAGCTATTTTGGGGTTTAAGTTAGCTAGAAACTTGTTTTTGGACTCATTTGGGTGGGTTTAGGATGCGGTTGGGGAGGAAACCCGAGGCTCAAAAACGCATCCCTATACTTTACATGTTAAATCTACCCCAAGATTCGATACCCTGCCTAACGATGGGTTTGTACTTAACCAATTGCATTGTTAAACCAGGGTATGCCTGTATATGGTACTATACTGTGCTGGGTATAGTATTTTGTATAGTATGGAGTCTGAAATGTAGAAGTAATAGACAGGGGATATTTGGAGCAGTCACTTATTGAAGAATTGATTGATTGGGCATAGATGGATAAAAAATACCCCCTGTGCACTTTTTTATGACAACATGCAGAGTGGAATATTGTTGTGTGTCTAGTTAACCCCCGATACGCCACACCCCGACCTATTCCTGCCTGCCATAAAATCCTCTCCCATCCCAAAGTCTTTATGGATTTAAAAAAAGAGGGTGTTCCTTGCCAGGGGATGGGCTACGACCTCCACCCAGAGTCGCCTGACGTGTAGGGCGGCACTTACTCCGCCCGCCCAGCCCCGCCCTCCACCCACACCTAAAGTTAGTTGACTGTGTCCCCCGCGTTCAGTGTTATGTGTCATCCCCCTCCTAAATGTAGACTTTTTTCATGTAGTCTTTGTAGTACAAGTGTTGTAAAGTGTAGAATTTTGTGTAGTTCATGTTTAAATTTTTGTAGCAGATGTTGAAAAACGTAGTTTCTGTAGTATGATTGCTGTACGGGTTGGATATGTATAGAGTGGCGGTGAATGGTGTGAGGGATCAACCCGGAATCCCTGAACAAGCGACACCTTAAGGGCACTAGTAAGGAGCCAGGCTTCACTTCTTTGTTGTGTATTTCTGTGTCCAGTGTACCCTAGCCATGCCAGTTTATCCTAGGACTGATAGTATGCCCAGTTTCCTCCTGTCAGTTTTCTTGTACTATTTACTGGCTGCTATGGTTATATGCCTAACCTGCCCAGCCTCTAGCATCTCCCTAAAGTTGTACATTATTGTACTGTCATGCTCCCCTGTTGGACCCATAAAGATCAGCCTCAGAAGTTGCCATAGCTGGTGAATGTTTTATTTAAGACTCGTCAGTATCCCTGAAAACTTCCTGTTGCTTATTTACTGATGATAAGGATTTACATGGTTCTATCACTGGCATATGTGAACATCTGGGGCAAAGTCTTTGGCAGTTAGTTACACTGCATGGCTGCTGTATCTCAGAGTTGTCCTGTTACCATACCACCACTGTTTTGACTCATTTGTTTCCTCTTCTGTGTTCTGGTTTGTAAAACCTACATCCTCAGTCTTTGTGTAAAACTGTTTGTCTTCTCTGCATGTCAGCAAACTAAGAAAACCTTTGGATGTGAAGTGCATTGGATTTATTATAACATGTCATAGTTGTAATTGATGATTAATATGTACTAACTAGCTCCCATTAAGTTGGCCATAATGCATCAATTCCTGCACGAAGCAACTGCACCAGTGAGTATATGAGCCATGGGAAACTGTAGAATGAGAGCACGTGAACTTTCCCAAGCTGTGCAGTGTTCCTAGACTAACATGTTGTTTTCTGTGTTCCAGCAGCAATAAGACGCGTGGGTGGTAGTGGGTGGTAGTGGGTGTGGTGGGTATGGGCGTGGTGGGTGGCCTGGGGGACCCAACTCTTCCCTATATGTGCGGCGGCAGGCCCCGGGCCGCCCCCCGCCCCACACTACCTCCCGCGGCCCACCCAGCCCCAGCCAGCGTCGGGACTTGTGGCCCTCGGTGGCCAGGTGGCGATGTGGACCGGCCCCACCACCACAGCTGTCACCACCACCACCGTTGCCACAACACACCGGCAGCTGCGCGGGAGCATCGGGGCCGCCCAGCCCACAGTATACGAGAGCCGGGGCGGCACCACCATGGCTGCCACACACACCACACCACTGGCCCTGCCCGCCTTGCCCGGGGTGACGCCCCATGACCCATAGTGCTACTTGACATCTGCCCCCTGTCCCCCCACACTCCCCCTGCCCCTGCCCCCCTGGCTCTACCTGCACTACTTCACTACCTGCTGGTGAGCCATAACATCTGGCTTCACCACAACAGTGATGTACTACTCTTGTCATATACTATAAGAAATTTGTAAATACGAAGGACTAAGACAACGTGCAGGCAGCCCCAGTGTCCAGGCTGGGTGGGCATAGGGTGGGTGGAGTTGGGCGGGAGGGACAGGGCAGATCCTCCCAGTACCAGGGAGTTCCAGAACCATGTATACGGTCGGTATGTGATAGTCACACTCGTGTTGCTTATATGTGTAGGCTTTTAACAAAGTTTCTGCTGTTTTAACATTCTCTACAAAAATACACCCACATGTTCCTCATCGGCGCCGGAGCCACTGTACCTTGCGTCACCCCTGGCGAGGCTGGGCCCCGCCCGCACCCCGCCCCGCCCTGCGGCACCCCCGGCCGCCCTGCCCCGCCCCGCCCCACGGCACCCCCGGCCGCCCCGCACCGCCCCACCCGGGTGGTCCGCGGCCACCCGTACAAGCCTCTGTATCCATGTAGCGTAGGAGAGTGTGGGCAGCGAGGCCGGCCCCCCGCCCCGCCCCGCCTCGCCCCGCCCACACTGCCAGGGAGCACCATCCAACCCAGTATACGTACCGGACGCCAGCCACGCACCTCAACTGGCTCCCAGATGTCTCTTAGTTCTACGCACATACCATTGGATATTTACCTGGTTTTATATTTTTTCTTGAGTTACGTTGTGTTTTGATGGGTTGTGTCGTGAAGGGTCAGTCTCAGACTGGCCAGAGTTACTGTGTCCTTGGTCCTGTGTTATGGCAGGGTGTTGGGGCATGGGAGGGAGAGAGAGGTAGATGGAGGATGCTAATGTGCTTTCCTACCCGACCTTTCTCCCTTACCTTTGGATGACCTCACACCTGGCTGGTTGCAAGATGTGTGACAGCCACTGTCCTTCAGCCTCATGACTTGGCTGTGGATGAGTGGGCAGACATCTTGGCCAGCCTGCCAACAGGCAGGCATGGTGGGAGAGAGGCGGCAGTGTGTTGTTCTGCTGCCTCGGTGATGCAGGGTATTAGCAGGAGACGACACCACACACACGTTGTGATACATGGGAGTTTGAGCAACCACGGACCTGGAGCTGATGTAGGTCTATTTTTATATATGGATAGATAAGATGTGGATGAAAATTTGGGGGAAGATGATGGTGGAGAAAAAATAATAATAATTTAAGAAAAAAGCTAGTTGGTCTTTGTGTGACTGTATATTATTAGTATGGATAGCAAATTCTAAATAATACTCTCTGCAATCTGTTTTAAACATTTTGGTACTGTTAAGTCCTTTTTCCATACGGTTTGTACGATAGTGTAAGGGCATCCCAGGGGGTCCTCTGCTGGCTCATTTTCTGCCACGTAGGATTCACAACTTGGCGAGAGCGCATGTTTGTATGGCTAGTGCAGGAGTAGTATTGCCAGGTAGCTAGACCACAAGTATACAGTGATAATACTGCAGTATACGAAAAATACAATGTCTCTTCTTCATTGACAAAAAGTATAACTACAAAGAATAATCAAGAAGTAGCTCCCCTTACCCCTAACCCCTTTCCCTCCCTCTCTCTTCCCCTTTTCAATGAACTGGTAGCATTATTTTTGACTCCTGTAGCCAGCTAAGAAAACAACGGGCCATCTTCTTCATTTTCCCCTCCTGAGCTGCTGAGGTGTGCCGTAGTTTTGTCTCCATGTTTAACTTAACCAGAAGATGCCGCTCTCTTTCTATCTCTTCCTCGCTGTTCGCTGTAGTGAATGACGCAAGAGTAATTAAGGAATTTAAAAAAAAAAAAAACCTCCTCCTGTCTTGGAATGCATACAAGATAACTTGTAAATGTATTGCAACAGACGCTGAACTCTCCAATACCGTCCTGTACCAAAATACGTAACATTTCTCACAAGTCTGGTAGAGGATACTGTGTATTTTTGCTGTGTATTTGTTCCAGTTTTTTGTAATAGTATATGTAGTACAATCTCGCTACTTTATCTCCCCTCCAAGGACGGTATAGGAAAGTCGCCAAAATTGATGCATTCTTACTTACACATATTAAGGGATATTTTCTTGTAAACTAGTTATTGTTTTTCATTGTTTTAGCTACACTTATTTATGTAGGAAGAGGGTTGCCAGTTTAAAGGAACCCCTGTTCATTTCTTAAGATAATGTTTTCACTTTTTTTCTTTTTTTTTTTTTCTTTTCTTTTTTTGAGCAAGAGTTGTGTGCTTGTACATTAGAATCTATTTGCGGAAGGTGAGAGAGAAGTGCTACTTATGTTTCCAAGCGCGACAAACTGGGCAAGTAAAACTGAGTGCATGGTTCCTCATCCCTGCCCAACCAACCAACCAACCAACCAACCAGCCACCCAACTGACCACAAGCCAACCAACCAACCAACCTGTACCCAGAGTCCTGTGAGGTCAATTGCCAATGTATACCTTGCTCTCTCAGCCGCAGCCCAATTTTCTATGAAGGCCGTTTTGTATAATCATGTGTTGCCCAGTTTGCCTCCTTGCCTGGAAGCATTGACTCATTTTTCCACTTATGTTAACTTAACCGTTCTAACCTCTCTCTTTGCTATGTGAGTGTGAAGTACATGTATTGTACATTACTGTCTTTTGTATTGTCATGCATAAGTTGCAATGTAAGTATTTTGGCCGCAAGGATGAGCCAAATCCTCATGATATTAACTACCATGATTGTTTTTGTTAGCCTCTGCGGCCGCGTGTTGAGTGAGCCGCGGACCCTCATTGTGTTTCTAAGGTTCAATGGAAAAAAAGCTCAAACTAGATTATTTTAGTGTCAGGTACAGGATATTCTTGGTTGCGTTTATTAAAAAAAAAAAGTAAAAAAATGCTGTAGCCGCTACCCGTGACACTGACGCCATCGGGCAATGACTCAGTGATCGCTTAGTGTCACGGTCCTCTCAGTATACCATGCAGGCCAGTGCGGTCTAGGGTCGCGCACGCTGCTCTCGCTACCGCCACCACTGTAAACAAACCCTCTTGAAGTGTACGATTTTTGCCTTTGTAGTTTAATGGAAGAATAATCCCATTGCCACAGTAATAGGTCAAAAGATTAAATGTTGGTTTGGATACAGTGCTGTTAGCTGGATATTATGTCCTTTGTTGAGGTGCTACTGAAATATCTTTATAATTACTGTACAGGTCTAGTGGTTAGAATGCCCTTGTTGGAGTGATAGCCTTCCATAGGTTTGATCCCCATGAGGTGGCTGGTGGCTTTTCAATCATGTAATGCCACTAAGGGAGGTGGGCTGGTCATCAACCCTTAAATGTCCAGGGCTGTGGTTGCCTAGCTTTGGGCCACTACACCCTGAAGGGGGTAATATGGGACTGGCTGTCACCATTTATGCTTGAAAACACCGTAATGTACATGATGTCCTCCCTCAGCAAAAATATAAAGCCTAAGTGCTGTGTAGGCATTTTCTGTCCCCAGTAAAAGTGCACAACTGCTGTGAGAAAAGACTAAATAAGATACTATTAATCCCTTCGGTCTGATGATGTGATAAAGTTCTTGTTACTAACAAATGTTTGTATTCAGCTTAGGTTATATTTCAAGATGAAGGGATATGTGCAACTCCTTCAGTTTGAAAAGCCTCTCCAAAGCAAACTCAAGTTATTTGATGGTAGCAGTATTAGAATGTGAAGTATGTTGTCAGAGTGATGTAGTTAACCCTTTCAGTATGGTGACAGCTTCAGGTGGCATTGTAAGTATGTTAAAATTCTCTACCATCAGGAGATTTAATGAAATTTAGAAGAGACTTTTTGAACTGATGGGATTAGATGTACTCTTCATTAATCTCTTCAGTATGAAAGGGCTTTCCTGGGCAGAACAGAACTGTCTGGTGGTAGGAGCAGTGAAATGGAAGAAATGTCATTAAAATGAAGAAGTGATAGGTATAATCAGTGCTGGTGTATCCCTTTGCTGGTTGTCACTTTGATATGGAGAATTATTTTTGTCTCATCCATCCAGTGATAGTCTGATAGTACCATCAGACTGTTTTATTTAGTTTTAGGGGAGACCTCTTGTGGTGAAGGAGTTAATTTAAACCTATATCTAACTCTTGCAGTTTGAAGTCTTCCTTAAGCTGAAGAAATCATCTGGAAATACCAAGAAAGAATAAAAGTAGTACAGTATTGGAGTGAAGAAGTTAAACCTTTTACTCCCTTTTTTTATTCTTGCTATCTCGGGACTACGTATTTTGTTCACCTCAGGATAGAGTTTTCAGACTGGAGAAATTTCAGTAGATGTAATTTTCATTAATTCACTTGCTACAAGAGGTCTTCCTTGAACAGTATCAGGTTGTTGTGTCCACAGTAACCAGAAAAAAAAAATTATAAAAGGATTCAGTACTTGGGTTGAAGGAGTTAACTCTTCAACACATCGATGTCTTTTTCATTTTAACCAGACTACCACTTGATTTTATGCACCTTAGGAAAAATTTCAAATCCTGAAGGGATTAAGACACCTCTAGTTCAAAAACTCATTCCTAAAGCAAATAAAATTGTCTGAAGATGGCAAAAATAAATGAATACACTATCAGACTGAAAGGATTAAAATGGAAAGACAAAATGCAAGAAATAAATTTTCAGATATATTTAGCCTATTGATCTTGAAAATTACTTGAAGGTACCTTTGCAACTTGATAACCATAAATAATTGTCAGTATTGTAATAACTAAAGTTCATCTTATTAACAGCTGTCAGACCTGGGAAATCAAAACAAGGTGGTGTGTTAACAAAATTTCTAAAACTCACAGAAGTATTTTCATCATTCATTCATTGCCAGACGCCATGTATCCCAAATGGAGTGGGCAAGGGCTTAGAGTTAATTGTTTTACAGGGAGGGGCACTAATCCTCCACCAACCCCACTTGACACGTAGGGATGCCAACAGCATCTGGTGTTCCCAGGCGGTCACCCATCCAAGTACTAACCAGACCCAACGTATTACAGTACTGTATTGTAGAATCTGAGTAATACAGCATTTACTGGTTGTAAGTATAACTTGTTGTTGTTCTTGTTGTGGTCTCAGGCTCATGTAAACATGAACCTAGTGGACTGCAAACTGAAATTGCCCTTCTCGTGCAATTCACCATCCTCTTTTGGGGGAATGGGGAGGGGAGGGATGTTTGTTCAACTGGCAAGTATATCAGTGTCACTGTGTGAAGGTGTCCCTTTCCAGCACCATGAATATATGAAACTGTTTATTGTATACTAACTTTGTACTGTGTAATACAGGTGTAATGATTATGAGTTACTGGTTGTGGTTGTGTAATATTCTCAAGAGTGGGACAGTCTTGCACCATCTTATTTGCTTTTACAAAGTGTATATTGTACCATGAAGAATCATTTGAATTTCATTCTTGGTAGTTATATTAAACATTTTAAAAGTTGATAAGTATATGAAAGTAATAACATAGTGTACTGTAACACTTACAGGACATTCATGTACTACAGTATGACTTATGAAACTGCTAAGTTTTAATCAGCAACATATAACACTTTGAATAACTGCAAAGATTAATCAGCAGCACATAACACTTTGACCCTTTCATTGCAAACTGTACTTCATTTTTAGCAGTGGTTAGCAAAAAGTACTGCTTCACCATCAAAAGAATTTAAAAGTACAGGTATATAGGGACTCGTATGAAGGAAAGTCATTTAACCATGGTTAGTATTGTGTGTGAAATTAGTTAGCCATAGTAAATTACTACAGTGAAGGGTTGCTTGGTTAGGCACATGTTCTGTTATTTGACCTAAAATAGGAATACACTGTATCCTCAAGCTTAAGATTACCCCAGTATACCTGTTTTAAAAGTTCTTTGAAAATCATATACTGTGGTAAAGTACAGTCATATTTTGAGTAACTCCCAGAAGGCACTAGAGAGGCAAGATATACACATAGTTGCATGATACTGGATAATAAAATGTTTGTTCAGAAGGAATGTCACCAACCTTGGGACCATTGTTTGGTATGTACTGTATTACCAGTTATGCAGACAATACTGTATATGTTGGCACGATACTTGAGAATCATTATTACACACCAAATGTCGTATGGTTTAGTTCATAGAGTAATGCAAAAGATTAGCCTATATTACAAGACATGGATATGGTAAGATAAGGAGACCAGACATAAGAGATACAACCACTTGTGAGAACACTTTATACCAGTGGCCACAAGGACAAGGTGCAGAGTAACAGCAGTATTCAGCAATACAAATCACTTTCAATATAAACAATGGTAAACTGTATTGTGATGTTTGCACAAGTTTAGTTGACAGCGGGAAGCAGGGTGCACCTCCCCCCCTCCCTCCCATGTGGCTGGAGGTGAGGCCGGCCCACTGAGCCAGAGACGAAGAAGCACTGTTTATATGTACTGTAACATACAAACTTTTACTATTAGGTATGAATGTTATCAAATAAATGATTTCAAAGGCTAATCTTTGCAGATCCTTTATCCTTCTGGAGGTATGAAGAGGCCTAATACAATTTGCTGAGCAAGAAAGAAAAAAGTAATCCTTTCATGTTTAGGACAACTTTAGTAATTTATTCCATCCAATGCTGGTTGATTTTAATCAGCCGAGTCATAGAAACCAGAGAGTTAATTCTTATGCCACTATTCCTCTCATGGTCAGAACAGCTCTTGTACTTTATTCCAGCCAATGCCAAATAGTTTTATTCAGCTAAAGAGTGGGTCACTGGAGTCTTGAGTGTTAATTTCATCACCAGTAACACTTGTGATTGGGAATGCTCTAGTACCAGCCTAATTTACTATTAATTGATAGTGAGTATAGGAGCCTGAGAGTTATAACTGGTTCAGAAAGGAAAAATTTCCAAAAGAGAAATTAGCTGGATCCACAGATTGCATTATGAAAAATGGACATACATACATACATCATCTAATCCTGTGTTGCCCCATGAGGAGCGTAGGAGCTCGGGGCAAGGCAAGTTGGTCCTAACATTTAAGATGAGAGAGACCATGTCACTCATCCATGGGTGGCATTATGTGAGCAATAAACCCCAACCACCCCCCTCAGTATAAACCCATACAGGCTCAGTCCAGCTGGAGTGACTTAATTACCCACTAAACCACCAGGTGCCACAGTTTGGTTATATGGTTACCACCCAGTTGAGTTAATGGTCTCCTGGTGTACAGGAAACCACTTGGCTTGTCACTGAGTGTAGAGTCATTTGTAGACAGAAGGAAGAGAATAGAAAAAAGAGGAAAGAAGGAAGGGAGGAAAATGAAAAGGCAATTAAAAAGGCAGGAGGCAGAGAAAATAGACTTTTAGTGTGTTTTAATCCTTTCTGTCTGATGATGTTTAGATGCAGGGGCATCTCTTGGAGTGACCAAGTCTGTCAGTCACTCCCTAAAGTTTTTCTGGCACAAGATGCTTCACTTCCATAACCTTTATTAACACCATATTATGACGCTAATGATCATGCATCTATTCTTGTACTTACATTCCTCTGTCTTGATGCACTCAAACTAATTAATTCAGCTTTGGTGAAGCATTTTGCTTTGGAGGGGTTGAAAATAGCCTTTATGAATCCCTTCACCACTAAGGGCTCGTCTAAGTTGAGTAAAATAGTTTGTTGGTACTGTACCAAGAATAAAACAGAATTATTTATGACTTAAGGGCACTGCCCTAAGTCTGCAAATCATTGTCCTTAATCAGGCTCAGACACTTCACTTGTGTCTCTTGCAAGAATAATACCCTGAGAGGCAATTGGTTGGCTGTAAGTTTGTGAATCCAGGTTTTGCTGGCCTAGTGGGTTAAGACATCCCAACAAGATGTGACCTTTTATTATTCACATTGTTCATACAAACCCACATGAGGGCAAGCATGCAATCATTTTTGCCTCAATGAAGGTTATTACTCATCCAGTTTGAACAGCCTTTCTGAAGTTGAAAAGACGAAGGACATCTTTGCTAGTCACATCCACCCCTGCAATATTTTAAAGGGAAAGAAATCATTATTTACAGTGTAGGGGTAGGGTTGAACCTTGGGGGTTACACCTCAATAAACTTTGTTCCAGCTGAAGGTCTGCTACTGTGCAAATACTCGTGTGCTGCCAGGGAAAACATTAACATAGCTACTGTATTACAAGAAGTAGGCCTATGGGATAAGACCAACCTTAACTTTGAAAACAACATTATTTTTATCTTCTTTGGGATGACAGTACTTTACATTGTGAATTTCATTCCAGCTGTCACCAGATGCCGCAGAAGCAGAGTGGTTAATGTTGGTGCAATGAAATTGCCAGCCAGTTAGTGCCAGGGCTTGAATGCTGGTGCAGGCAGCAGGTTCCACTTGATGTGGTTGTCTGTCTAGCTCTGTGGGTTGGTAGGTAAAATGAACATGCATGTTAATCCCTAAAGCAACATGGATGAAATGGCACAGTGGCCTTGTGTCCCATAACAATGGGTAAATAACTTGCCACAGATTCAGAGACTAAGTTGCAGAGTTGGGCACTTTGGGATGTACCATACCGGTAGTTCATAGCCTCTTTCTCCATCTTTACCTTTACCACCAGACTTTTTATTCAGTGTTGGAGAACCAGTTTACCCCATGCATGGCCAAGGAGTGTAGGGTGAGAGATTGCATGTGGAAATTTGTGTTGGAGCGATTGTGTTTGTGAGTGAGCACATAATATAATTATTCCTAAGGATTTGTTGAATGTTTCCTGTAAGGTGGAGTCAGTATTCAGAAGGCTGAATAATGTGTGACTGATTATGAGATCCATATCACTGAGCGTCCTGTTAATACTGTAGTTTTCCATCTATTTTGCTGTTTTTTTCTTAGTTTATGGCTCCTGTCTCATCCCATCTTTTAGGAGGGTTTGGGGTTGAGATGATAATGATATCATTTAAAAAGGTTACAACATGCTTAGTGGAAGCTGACTGAATAGATAAGCTCGTCTCAACTTCATCCCCAGATAGAGAATGTTGGATTTCCATGACAGTACAAAGTCACATTCTAGGAAACAGGGAAACCCTGTTGTAAGTCAGGGATGTATTATTCTGGTCCCAGGTTCATTAGAAATTTGAATGCAGTGGATGTTGCCCTTCTGCAGTCCACCATCCTTCTTTTTAATAGGGAAGTAGTAAAGGGACACTTGTATAATCAGGCAGTGCTGCCACATGAAGGCACCAAGTCAGGAGTGTACCCAAATGTCACAACCTTTTTCGAACAGTTAGTAATGTAAATTGGTTGAAAAATGACAAATCGGGTATAAATAATTGAATGTGGAGATGCATTTTCCATTTTGTTTGTAGTATTTCCTGGTGACCGTATTCAGCTTATCATTTTTTTTCAGATTGAAAAGGGTTAGATGTAGTCCCTTTCAGCAGGACCCAGAATGGGTCTGCCTTTCAGTATGAAAGGCAGTTTCATCAGAAACATTTTTTGAGCGAATTAAGCACTTTGTCAAAAGGAGAACTTAAGACCCCTTCCCTGAGTTGGGTTAACTCTTCGCTGATAGGTCGACGTGTGGCGGGAAGGCTGATGTCACGATGACGGCACGTTCCCACCATAAGCCTCGCATCAATACGGTGTGGATAGACAGCCTGTCTCCCACCATAAGCCTCGCATCAATACAGTGTGGATAGACAGCCTGTCTCCCACCATAAGCCTCGCATCGATACGGTGTGAATAGACAGCCTGTCTCCCACCATAAGCCTCGTATCGATACGGTGTGGATAGACAGCCATGTGTATAGACTGTCGTGGGTACGTAAGTAGGTGTGGATAGTTGTAAGTAGGTGTGAATAGACAATTGTGCATATGGGTATACCCTTTTTCACTCATTTACACCTAGTCACACTCATCTACGTCCGGCCACGCCCTCTATTTAAACCCGTCCACACCCACCCATATCCACCTACACCCACCCATACTCACACCTACCGATACCGGTAACTACCTGCACCTACTCATTCCTATTTACACCTACCAAGACCCAATCAAACCCACTTACACCCACCCAGTTACCTACACCCACCCACACCCACTAAGAGCCACCCATACCCAGTTACACCTACTACAGTTATCTACAACTACCTACACCAAGCCACACTCACCCACACCCACATCCACCTACCCACAGTTACCTATAACATCCGTCACTCATCCACACCCACCCGCACCCATCTGCAACCTCCTACATCCACCCACACTTACCCACTGACACTTCCTCACATTCACCTTCAACCTTCCAAACCCACCCACAACCACTGACACCCATTTACATCCACTCACAATCACCTACACCCATCTACACATAGCTATTCTTACCTACAAACTCCTAAACCCACCTACATCCACACCCACTTACAGCACAACTGCCCACACCTCATACACTCACCCACACCCATGTACACCTCACACTCAACCCCAAGTTCGCACTTCTTCTTCATTGACATTTTTCACATTATACCTTAAACGTTTTCTCTTGATATCGAAAGTATTTATATCAACAGTGTAAGAGGACACTTAAGTTTAATGTGCAGAATATACCACCAGGGGAAGTGTGAAACGAATCTACAGTACCACCGAGTCTGCGTTGCCATGGAGACCATTGTTTACTTGCTCACAGGAGTGGTGGTACAGACGCTCTCACTGCACGGTGGCCAACTTTAATGGCGAAAATTCCATTATTTCATCTTTTTATGCTGCTTCTTTGGTGCAGGCGGGTGAGTAGACTCGTATTACAGTAATGACATCATGTATTTCTAGCAATTTAAAGTCAAAATAATGTGTCGATCGGTGTTCCCAACCATCAAGCTACCCGAATCGTCTTGGTTTCGCTCCATAGGGAAACAACAATAATCACAATTTCCATCATTCGTATATTTTTCAGTTCATGTGATCTTAGCTGTAGTGATATATTCATATTTTAAACCAATCTAGCACATTTTTGTTGTTTTTTTTTATATAGCAAAATTCAATAAATCCTATTTACCACGGACGTCCTGTGATACTGGTAACTGGGTAGGATATCGGGGGACTTGTGGGAGTTGCGGGAGTATTGAAATTTAATTATTTTTCTTGTATTTTTTGAACGTCTGTGTTACCCCTACCCAACATGGCTGCCAAATACTGCCAAGGACAACTTCTCACAATTTCAATAGCAGATTTCTGAACTGTGGCCATTTTATGATGCCATTTGAGGCGCTTGACGCTGATATGGTTCGTGGTTTATCCCTTCTAATGTGCTAATGTGGCTGTGGTAGTGAAAATTAGTGTAATATGAGGGTGCAATTGACTTGGGATGCTGGTGGCTCCTTTGATCTGAGGCTGAGGAAGTCATCTGAGGGCACCTTCTCATATGTCCACCAGGAAATACCTGGACTATTTGGTTTGCCTCAGGGTGCTGGATGTATTTAGAGCAAATGTGATAAGTTAATGAAGCTTCCTGGTGCACTACTGAGCCTGTGCGGGTGAATTTTAGCGTATCACAAGAGTGCAGTTTAGGATGGTGGATCAGGGAATGAGGGTGTTGGGCAGGGCTGTGGCAGCGGCGGGAAGCATGAGTTATACAGTACAGTATAAGTATGGCTGTAAGACAACGCCTAATGCACACCAGGTAAGAAAATAAGGTATTTCTATGCTAGGGTAGTGTTTTCAAGGTCAAGTGAAGGAACTGTGAATGAGGAGGAAGGATATAAAGGCATAAAATAGATGCACAACAAGCTGCCTGGGAGAGGCATCTAGCTTCCCCTTCCAGCATCATGACAGCCAAACAGCACCTTATTTTCACAACAGGAAAGAAAAACTGGTATTTACATGCCACGCAATTATTGTCATGGCCAAGGGAAGGGACAATGACCATGGGGGAAGGAAAATATAAGGAAATGAAGGTGTGGGGAAATGGCAAGACACACTCAGAGGGGCACCTTCACACGGGCAAAATATTTAAATCAGGTCCTTCAGAATTTTTTTATTTTAGCCAGTAATGAAGAGTAACAACTTTGAGGCATATATGATAAGGATTTAAACATTCATTTGTGTGTTAGCATTGAAAAGAAATTGAATATGCCACCTTGTATTGGTATGTACAGTGTTTTTTTTTTTGTTTTTTTTTTCATAGCCAAAAAACAAAATTAGGCACTGTTTTGCTTGGGTAAGGCCATAGTTTTGGGATATGTATTAGGTTTGGTGTTTATATGCTTTGCTATTGAGAAAAAGATTAATTGCTGTTGAACTGGTAGAAACAGAGTACAAATGTGAAATTTTTGGTTAGGTTTGGTTTGGTTGTCATACATGTACTTATGTCTTTTGCAATTTTGTCAATTGTTTTTACTGTTTATCTTGTATTGCAGTGTAAGTTTATTTCTTGTTAATGTTGAATGATACAGTAATTTTTGGGGCAGAGACTGTGTTCAGGAAAAGTGTTAAAAATAAATTTCTGTGGTTTATGTTGAGCCTCATGCCATCAAAACTTTCATTCAGTTGTAATAATTCAAAACCTAAGCTTAAAGTGAAAGTACGTTTGTAATAGGACACACAGCATTAAGTGGTATAGGTAAACGTAACATTTATCTGAGCTGCTATGGCATGCAGTGTTATGGAGGGTTTACGAACCTCTGTGTTCGTCATATAATTGAGATACAAGCATGGAAAAATCATGGTGGTTATTGTGTTTAGTTGTACAAGCAAGTAAAAATCATGGTGATTTTTGAGTTTACAGTAGTTGTACACCTTTTTTGATATCTTGATATTAACTTGATAAGACCTAACTTTGAAAGCAATGTTTTATTTTCCTTCTCTCAGATGACACCATTATATTTTATTTCAGCTGTTACCAGATGCCACAGAAGCTGAGTGGTTAGTATTGCTGCCATGAATTTGCCAGCCAGTTAGTGCCAGGGTTTGAATACTGGTGTGTACAACTGGTACCACTTCAACATGGTTGTTCGTCTACGCTTTGTTGGTTGGTAGGTAATATGAATATGTATGGTAACCTGTAGGGAGGTAACTGTGGTAACATGGATGATACAGTACGGTGGCCTTGAATCCCAAGAGAATGGGTGAATGCCCATGAGTAAATCACCTCTTTGTCTTCATGTCGTCTGCCTTCAGTTAGCCTTCCATCCATCTCTCACTGTTCTCATTTAAATACCTCTTCACATCCTCATCTTCAGACCCCACCACACCTCACTTGTATACACTTTCCTAGTCATTTTTTCATTCTTCGTTCTCATTCTGTGGCCAAACCATTTTAGTCTACTTTTACTAACACGTTGCAGGATTGTGATGATAAATCTGGGTGGAAATAGCAGTCTGCTGGGCCTGGGTGATCTGAGCAAGCTGCCCTTCACTACATATGAAGAGGATCACCATTTATCTTCTACATGCCGTGGGTGAGTTGGACTTACATCCTTCGGGTCATATGGCATTAATAGTTGTTTTTTTAGATTTCGTAAAGCTTCTTCCTTAATGAGTCTTGTGTACATTACACCCAAGTATCCTCTTGTATGTTTTTGGTATTACAGTTTTGATATTAAAAACATAAATACATATAGGAAAATGTTAATGTCAGCAATAATAAAAAAAAGGAGAGAGAGAGGATAAGGAAGTGTTATGAAGTCTCCAGTGCCACCTAGATTATGACCCATTGTGTAATTAAACAATGGTAATGCTAAATTCTAATCCAGTATTACCATACTTCAAAGGGCCTGAGACTAGGATACTGTACTGCAAAATATTAAAGGGAAAATTACAAATGAAACATATTATATGCTGATGTACTGATTGGTGATAGTAAGGAGGGAGCATAGAAGAGTTTGATGTTGTTGTGGCCCCAGGCTCATCTGAAATGTGAACCTAGTGGACTGCAAGCTGAAACTGCCCTTCTGCAGTTCATTTTCTTTCAGGGGATAGGGAGGGAGTTAAGGGATATTTGTATAATCAGGGCGTGGGATGTCTATCTATTTATCTATTGCCAGACGCCCTAATCCCGTACGGGGTGGCCACAAACAAATCGCCTCCACGTCACCCTGTCCCCTGCCATTTCACTGCCCTGCTCCCAGCTCACACCCCCCTCTCATATACCTCTCCACTCCATTCCTCCATCTCATCCTCGACCTTCCCCTCCCTCTCCCCCCCTCCACCTCACTCACGTGCACTCTCCTCGTCAGGCTCTCACCCTCCATCCTCTCCACATGGCCACACCACCTCAGTAAGTTCCTCCTGATGCTTCCTATCACATCCACATCCACCCCACAACTCTCCTTTATATGTCATAAATGACTTTGTCATAAAATACTTTGTGGTTGTAGTTGAGTTATATATATATTTTAGACTTGTGGTCGAGCGGCTTTTATATCTTGTAGTAACTTCCCCATTTGTCATGTAGTGACAGGAGAGGTAAAGAATAGTATGGGACTATTTTTATTTGTCTTGGAAATATTAACAAGTCTCTCACACGGAACGAAGTATAAGTCCCGGGTAGCTACCTCCCTGTCTCGCTATCTGTCTCTCTCTCTCTCAAATTGCCAAGCCCTTCTCCCTTGACCTGTCTCTAGGATCGCTTGTCCCCTTCTCGACCTCTCTGTTCTATAGCTAACCTCCGTCTGAGCTCTCTTTCCTAAATTCTGGTGTAGCAGGGGTGTGTCACGTGTGTTCCTCGTGGATGGACTAGGTCTTTGTTCACGAGAGGACTGCTGACAGCTAACTGCATCATCTCCTTACTGGCCGCTGTCGTCAGCTTTCCTCAGTGTAACTTGTAGACACAATACCTTCTCATCATCTGACTCCCTGCTTCTATCTGTCTCTCTATCTCTCTATTTATCTATCTATCTATTATGATTTGCAATTATAATATGTAGTCCCACATACTGCTCGGCCGCGCGAAAATGGCGTACCATTGACAGTTAATAGTCCTAATATATTATGACATACTACATACACATTATAATGAACTTATAAGCTAATTAAGTGAAATACATAATATTGTAAAGTAACATAATTGTATGAATAGTGTATACATATAATATTCATAGTAATAGTGATTATTCAGTAATATTACATTTTAAACAAGTTGTATACATATTTGAATAAATGCAATGGTTGTTGTATAACACTTTGTAAGACGTATATGTACAACAGACGTACGCATATAATTGTACAATGGTAATACTGCTAGGTTATACATTACATAGAGTTATCACTTTAGTAATGTCTAATATTTCACCTAACTTGTATGATGATACTGGTAATACAGAATTGTGCTATAATTGTATGACTTATAATATTGTACTAACATTGTGGTACTACATAATTGTAACATTTTATGAATTGTTACAAAATATTGTGTTAATGCATAATTGTGTTGGCCTTATAATTGTAGTTACATTTTGTTAATGCAACTATTACATAAGTGTCTTGGCCTTATAATTGTAGTTAAAGTTACATAAAAGTTACATCTTGTTAATGCAACTGTTAATTGGCAAAGTGTAACATAATGCAATCGTTTGTCGTTACATAATTGTTACATATCGTTTGTAGTTACATTATTGTAGTTAAAGTTGCATAAAAGTTACATCTTGTTAATGCAACTGTCACAGAAATGGTACATATTGTTTGTAGTATTGTTTATAGTTACATAATTGTAGTTAAAGTTACATAAAAGTTACATCTTGTTAATGCAACTGTCACAGAAATGGTACATATTGTTTGTAGGTACATAATTGTAGCAAGTGTAACATAATGTAATCGTTTGTCGTTACATAATTATAATATGGAGTAACATAATTGTAATAACTGCAGTCCTAACATATGCTGCGGTCAATGATAGTGATGATGTGCCATGCCACTTGTTTGTGGAGACAACAATTTTTTTTTTTTTTTTTTTTTTTTTTGTAGTTTATGTGGTATTTTGATATATGTAGTAACACTTACATTTATTGTCATTTGTTTGTTATGTGATCTTACTCTATTTCTCTTTTTTATTTCTTACTTTTCTTTCTTTCTTTCTTTCTTTCATTTTTTTTTTTGTATGTATTGATTTTCTATAGTTTGTTTTTCTTAGCTTGTGTACGCTTTTTCCATGTTGTTCATGGTTACATAATTACTGGCTAATTTCCTTGGGATACTTGTTTAAAGGTTAGTTTATATTGCATAGGTATTACTGAAAATGATATTATATAGTCCCATATTTTGTTATTTTATATAAAAAAAATATATATATATACACTATATACAGTATTAACTATACACACTGACTTGTTGTACACCTGTACCTATCGTGGGTAATATGTGTGTCAGCACTGTGTGGAAATCATTGTCTTCACGATTGCGTTGAAGATGTTCACTTTTGCTAACGGCATTTGTGTTGGCCATTTTTTTTTTTTTTTTTTTTTTTTTTTTTTTTCTAGTTTACCTTGTAACTTAATTTATATGTTTCCACCAGGTAGCTTTAATTAATAAATGTTTAATGCAGTTCTTTTAATTGCTCACTGAATAACTGTGATGGTATATTTTCTTTATCACTTTGTAGATATAATAATGTATAGCTGTATGTATGAAACACGTATTTTACGTAGGTATAAATGGTAACACTCGTTGGTAGTAAATAAATGTTATAATAAATGAATGAATATATACAGTGTAGAATATTTATTATTGGTGATTATTTAGTGTTTGAGTTATGCAGATAACTGAAGTAAGTATGTGTATTTAAGCTGTAACTATACAGCACGTTTTATATGTTTGTGCAGAAGCTTATTGTCTATCACTGTGTATTGTATAAATGAAGTAACTATGTAACTCACTAATTTTTACCGTGATGGGAATGGTGTGAGTGGTGGTGCAGGTGGTGTGTTGACTGACGTGGCGTATTTTCAGCAAGCACACATGATGACCTCAACTTCCCACACTGGTAGCTGTGGTGAGTGAATGAGTAGCGATGAGTAACTTGAGTGAAGATGAGTTATGAGTCGTGTCTCACTCTTCGTTTGTTTGTTCCGTTTTTCTATGTCGATGTTTTCTCGGTCCTTTTCTCTAGTGATTTACTCGTTGTGGGATGAAGACTGCCGCTACTTGTAGGTGCGTGTAGAAGATTATACAGACGACGTAGAGTTGTTAATTGTAGTTGATTGTAGATGGTTGTAGTTCGCTGATTCGTTGTAGAAATTGCAAGATCGTATCAATATTTTGTTAAACTACTTGCAAGGCGTCGTGTGATCTCTTGACCTCTGCATCAGCATGATGATCAGGGAGACGGAGGGGGCTGGTTGGAGAGAATACTGTCAGGAGCTGGTTGCGTTGTTGATTCGTAGACGAGGTTCGTATACGTTCGCTGCTACCAAATGTCATAAAATGACATTTGGTCATAAAATACTTTGTATTTACTTGTAGAGAAGTTATATACATATATTTTAGACTTGTGGTCGAGCGGCTTTTATATCTTGTAGTAACTTCCCCATTTGTCATGTAGTGACAGGAGAGGTAAAGAAGAGTATGGGACTATTTTTATTTGTCTTGGAAATATTAACAAGTCTCTCACACGGAACGAAGTATAAGTCCCGGGTAGCTACCTCCCTGTCTCGCTATCTGTCTCTCTCTCTCAAATTGCCAAGCCCTTCTCCCGTGACCTGTCTCTAGGATCGCTTGTCCCCTTCTCGACCTCTCTGTTCTGTAGCTAACTTCCGTCTGAGCTCTCTTTCCTAAATTCTGGTGTAGCAGGGGTGTGTCACGTGTGTTCCTCGTGGATGGACTAGGTCTTTGTTCACGAGAGGACTGCTGACAGCTAACTGCATCATCTCCTTACTGGCCGCTGTCGTCAGCTTTCCTCAGTGTAACTTGCAGACACAATACCTTCTCATCATCTGACTCCCTGCTTCTATCTGTCTCTCTGTCTATCTATTTATCTATCTGTCTATTATGATTTGCAATTATAATATGTAGTCTCACATATATCCTCATTTGTCAGGCTGCCTCTCCATGTGACTCCATAGGCTCCTCTTAAATAACTCATTTCCACTTCTTTCACTCCTGACTTCTCTCCTTCCAACAACGTCCAAGCTTCACTTCCATACGTTAGAGTTGGTATCACAATACTGTCATGTAGTAACTTTTTCACTTCCATGCTCACTTCCCTGTTTCTTATAACTGCTTTCAAGGAACCAGCAACCTTTCTTCCCTGCTGCACCCTTTCAAGCACTTCACCCTCCAAACTTCCATTCTTACTCATCACACTCCCCAAGTACTTAAATGTACTCACATTTTCCATTTCCTCACCATCCAACCTCACTGTACATTCACTGACATCACCTCTCTCAAAGACCATCATTTTGCTCTTCCCTACATTCACCTTTAGATTCCGTTTCTTACACACTCTCCCAAACTCATCCACTAAGCCTTGCAGCTCCCCTTCGTCTTCACTCAACAACATAGTATCATCTGCAAACAACAGTACAGGGAGTTTCCAAACACTACCCTTTCTCACCAGGGTCACTCCAGCATCCACTGCCCTACCTTGTATCTCTTTTATTACCCTATCCATGTACAGACTGAACAACCATGGAGACATGACACATCCCTGTTTCAACACAACCTTCAAAGAGAAAAATTCACTCAGTTCACCATCCACACGCACTGCAGCCTTAGCACCATCATACATACTCCTCACAGCATTCAACAACTTCCCATCTGCTCCATATATTCTTAATACTTTCCACAATCCTTGTCTATCCACCCTGTCATATGCTTTCTCCAAATCCATGAAGGCCGCATACAACTTCTTTCCCTTCTCTAGAAACTTTTCCACTAAAGATCTACAAATGAATATCTGATATACACAACCTCTTCCCTTCCTAAAGCCTCCCTCTTCTTCTTCAACTAATTCCCCTGTTTTTTCCCTAACTATGTCAATAAGTATCCTACCATACACTTTTCCTATTAGACTAAGAAGACAGATGCCCTTATGATTACCACACACTTCTTTTTCCCCTTTTCCTTTGTACAAGGGAATAATTATACCTGACTTCCAATCCTCCGGGACTCTACCTTCCTCCCAGGCCAATCTGCACATCATCCACAGCCATTCTACTACTATCTTTCCCCCATGCTTCAGCATTTCGCCACCGACTCCATCAATTCCTGAGGCTTTCCCCAATTTAACTTTCTTCATTGCTTCCACAACTTCTATCCTACTGATTTCTTCCTGTCTTCTCACCTCCCTTCTTCTCCCAGCCATTCCCCAGCCACTTATACTCGCATTACATCCATTCTCTATGTTCAGCAATTCCTTAAAGTGTTCTCTCCATCTGCTCACTTTTTTTCTCTTCTCCACCAGTAATTTACCATTTTTATCTTTCACCCCCCTACTAACTTCACTGCCACCCCTGGTTATATTGATGTCACCTCATAAAGGTGTCCATATCCAGCACCAAATAGCTCAGGGTAAAGGGACTAACCACAGATGCTGCAGAAGAGCAAGCAGTCTGGAGAGTAGCAGCCAGCAGGTGTTGTCTTTTCATTGGCATAGGACATTCTCTAGTTCCTTAGCAATTTATTATGCATATGAAGCAATATTATGCATTTGGATGTTATTTATGTCTTTAATATCAACATAAACTCCGTAAGTAACATGGAAAAAAAATATTAATGTGCTTCATTAAGAATAAATTGGTAACGAAGTGCTATAGAATTACTAACTCTACGAAAACACGACCCCAAGTGAGCAAGGCTTGCATATACTCAACTATCATGGTCAAGGTTGTTTAAAGATCGTTTAATTTCGTTTCATTTTTAAAGGCTCCAACATGCTTGCATGCGTCGGCCTTGGTCACCTAATGGCGGCTCTCCATGCTGCACAATCCATTGCAGCCTCCCTGTTCAGTCCCTTAACCCTGAGGTCACACTTAATGACCTCGTCCCATGTCTTTCTCAGTCTACCCCTCATAACCCCACCCCCAATATTAACACTTCTGACCTTCCCCACCCAATTATCATCCCCCAACCTCTCCACATGTCCAAATCATCTCAATCTACCTCTCCTCATCACGACACCAATACACTCCAGTCCCATCCTACCTCTCAACTCTTCCATCGTAAACCCAGCCCCCCCAGACCTTGGACGCAGGGACGCACTACACATTCACCTAATCATTGTCATTTCTGTACATCTGAGTCAACGAATATCCTCCTCCTTCACTGCCCAGGTCTCACTACCATACAGCATTACACTCCTAACACATGCTGCATACAAAGACCCCTTAGCACGTAGGGAGAGTCCTCTCAATATCAGGAGAGGCAAGAGCTCCCTGAATTTCTTCCAACCACTTCTCACCCTAGCCACAGAGCTAGCTCCAGCCCCACCTCCAGCACACAACATGTCTCCCAAATAACAAAACTCTTCCACACACTCAAGAGATTCACCAGCAAGTTCAATCCTTTCACAGCTGACAATCTCCACCTGCTCTCCCCGACACGCTGTACACATAAAATCAGCATTATCTCGCAGTCTACCTCTGATACCACTACATCTCTTATGCACCCATTTATCACAAACACCGCACAAGATGGAATTACTTCCCACGCCCTTGTGGCAAACTGCACATGGCCACTCTCCCTCGTCTTTGACAGTACCGCCACCAACTCTAGATATCATCACTTTTGTTTTATATGCATTTACCCTAAAGCCCTTGTGCCCCATACCATCTCTCCACTTCCTAAACCTTTCCTCCACCTCCCTTTCGCTCTCTGCAATCAACACCAAATCATCAGCATACAACAACTCCCACGGGAGTCCGTTTCTAAAGTCACGTGAAAGGGCTTCGAGTACCATGATAAACAACATGGGACTCAAAACCGACCCCTGATGCACACCAACATTCACGGAAAACTCATCACTCAAATCTCCATTCACTCTTACCTGGGTGTGAGCACCCACATACATAGCCATAACCACCCTAACCAGCCACTCCTCCAAGCCAAGCTTTCTCATTGCCCACTTCACCACCTCTCTAGGGACTCTGTCAAAGGCCTTTTCCAAATCAACAAAAACAAAATAAAGATCTTTTCTCCTACCAATATATTTTTCCTGAAGCTGTCGAACAATGAATATGGCGTCAGTGGTACCCCTACCTGGCATAAACCCAAACTGCATCTCATCAGTATTCACTCTTTCTGTAATCATACCTTCTAAAACTCTCTCCATTACCCTCATTATCTGATCTGAAAGCTTTATACCTCTATAATTTCCTCTTTCCAGGGCATCACCCTTCCCTTTATACACATTTACAACTACACTCTTCAGCCAATCATCTGGGACAACACACTCATAAATAATCCTATTTATCAGGTCAGTGACTAACCTCACCTCTGTATCGCCTGAGGCCTTCAACATTTTGGCAGTCAACCTGAAATGTTGAATGCAAAAATTATATTGCCTGTTCCCCTATTTGTTGGGAAGTTCCTGTTATCTGCTGTCTGTTTTGCAATCAGGCTTTGTTAAAACTTTGTTCTGTACTGCAGTCATTATCATCATCATCACTTTCATCACAACTTCCCCTACCATAAGAGAGTGGGAGGAAAGACTGCTTACTGATAATTCACACCTCTTGGTTTTGCTGTATTAAGTTCCATTGCTTTGTAACCCATATTGGTTTTTGCAGGAAAAAAAAGAAATCTGGGAAGATTCTGTGTGCTTTTTTACCTGTTCCTCCACAAAAAAGAAAAAAAAAATCATAGTTACAATAGTTTATTGTAGGCTGTTTGTTTGTGAAGCCAGGCCAGTTGTACAGACAGTTTTTTTAACAAGTCAGGGATGCATTCCAGATGATGGTGATGATATGATGTGGACCCTTGTTTACTTATATTAATTACAGTACAGTATTTGTTTCCCACACAGGAGTTGCAGATGGTGACAGTTGAACCAGGTAAAGACAAGATGAAGAAAATTGAACAGAAGTTAAGACTTGGCTAAAGATGAAGAATGATCAAGAAAGTGTTGACCAGAGTTGTAGTCTTAGACATCAAAGGGACATCATTGATTTTTTTTTTTTTTTTTTTTTTTTTTTCTACCCCCAGCAGTACAGTTGGGAACCTGGATGTATATTTAATGATTCACATGGTATATTTTAGGGAAGAGTGAGACTTAGCAAAAATTGGTTTACCTAAATGACCTTGGATGTAAATTTGAATGTTGTACGCTATGGGAAACTTGAGACATGACAAAATTTGAATGTCTACCATAGTGACCCTCATGGCAGTAAAATTGGGGACCTGGATATAAATTTTGTGGTAGCATGTTGTAGTCCAAGGGAAGATTGAGGTACAGCAAAAACTATCTGCCATAATGACCTTCTTGTAGTAGATAGGCAGATGTCATCCCTTGTTTTTTTGCAGTTCAGATTTTGCCAGCTTTGATTATTCGCAGGTGAGTAAAGCATCACAAAGTGCACCAGTTTAAGGCATATTTGGAGATGATGTAACAGTATTTGTTGTTAAATCATCTGAAATTATACTTCATTCCGGCATATTCTAATGTCTACTGATTTTCTGGGGTACAATGAAGACTATGAATGTTTTTTAGGCAGGCACATAGTTGCATTATGGCTGTAGGGGCTCATTTAGATGGCTTTCATTGGTTTGGATTTTTGAATTGCAAAGGTGTCTGTTCACTAACAACTGCAAAAAACAAGGGATGGCTGCAGGCATAACCCTTCTTGCTACCATCAGGCAGTTTTATTTAAGTTTCCCATAATGAGGCAGACCATAGTACAGTTGATATTTTCTGTGGATTGAAAATTAAACCAAGTGACAAACCAGCAGGTTATATCCCAACAGTAGCTAAAAATTGCTAGGAAAAAATGAAATCTTAAATGTGTAATATGATCTGTAGTTGTGTGTGTCTCGGTTGTGGGTCATGACTATATGTACATGTAGCTGATTGTGTCCTGCTGAGAGCACCTAGTAGTTATGAGCTAGTGAGATCTGTGTCTTACTCTTCCAGTTCAAAGTGCTTAATAAAATCATCTGAACATAAGATGCATATAATGAAGTCATCATAATGAAGGGATTAACTTGCGCAGTACAGCAACATTCTTTGTTTTTAATTCTTGCTATCCCCACATTACATTATTCAATGTAGGAAGGATCTATGGTCTGTTTTACCTGATGGAGCTGGGCCACTTCCACAACTTGAGTACTAAGTCATAGATGTCTGCAGTGTGATGAGCCTTAGTAATGAGTTAGGAATGAGCCTCTTTGGCTATTGTCAAATCAACTTGATTTTTAACTGAGCTAGAGATTACTGTCAGATTAGAAAAAAACATACTTTAGTATTGAAATGATTACTGAAGGCTTAATTGTATCCTCTCATTTTGAATAATCTTCGCTCACCTGACAAAGATCTGGAGATAACACAACATAGATGAAGGCCATCTCAGACAACACAACATTGATGAAGGCAGTCTCTACTATACTGAAAAGTCTCCAGTAAACTGAATACAGTACAGTATAATTATCTTAAGTTATCAAGGATAAAATAAAAAGGTCATCGTAGTCAGGTAGTTAACCTCTTGAGTATGATGACTTATTTGCTTTTGGTATCTCCAGACAGTTCATTCAGCTTAGATGTGATCTCTAGTAATCAAGTGGTTAATGAAGGCTTTATGTAACCCACCTAGTTTGAAAAATGTCCCTTGAGCTGAGTAGTTATCTGAAGATATCCATCCATCATCCAATCCTACACTGCCCCATGAGGAACGTAGGAGCCTGGGGCTAGGCAGTTGGTCCCGACATTTAAAATGAGAGTGACCAGCCTCACTCATCCCTGAGTAGCATTACATGAGCAGTCAACCCCAACCACCCCTTGGATATAAACCTTCACCGGCTCAATCTGATTGGAGCGCAGTAATACCCACTAAACTACCAGGCGCCAAAATTTGATTATATGGTTACCACCCAGTGTAGTAAATGGTTTCCTGGTGTACAGGAAACCATTTGGCTTGTCACTCAGTGTAAAATCAACCACAGGCAGAAGAATGGGGGAAAGAAAAACAGAAGAGGATGGAAGGAAAGAAGGTTAAATATGAAAGGTGTCACCTTAGTCTTTAATGAAGGCTTTACGTAACCCATCTAGTTTGAAAAATGTCCCTTGAGCTGAATAGTTATCTGAAAGTATCACAAATAAAATTTAAAAGGTGTTGCCATAGTGTAGTCAAGGTAGTAGCAGAGCAACCCTGGTGTGTCTGGTCAAGCAGGCCCATCAACCACAGGACAACAGTCAGTTCTGTACAGCCGTCACCTGCTGTGACCTAGTGTTCTCGTGTGGTGGACGGCACCTCTCCATAGTGAGTTGCGGGGAATTGTGTGCTGGTTTGGTTCCTAGATGGATGCCACATTTGCATCTCTCCACTCAGTTAACATGGGAACCATAGTGGGCTCCACATCACCATTATTTGGCTGTATGAGTATGGTTACAATCCAGCAATGTAAATGATTTACCGGGTAAGAAGAAATTTGTCTTGTCAGTCAGTGTAGCCACCTATTGTAGAAATAGGCAGCACTCCATTAGGTGAGTGGATGATGGTCATCACTACCTACTACCAATGCTGCAGAGGTTAAAACATACTGTAGGTACCCAGAATTTTTAAAGACTCTCATTCTTTTCATACTCATTATTTCTCAGCTTGTATGTATTTTCCTAAATGAAGTTTGCAATAATGTTACTAAGAAGGTCTTGAATTTAATAAAGGTTTTAATATGAAGAATTACTTTTACTTGGCATCATTATTCTGTATTGTTGTAGGAGAAAGAATGGAGTTTGATGCCAGGCTGTATCAGAGACACCACATGAGGACGTCACTCTCCAGTATCTGTCTTTGTAGCGAATGGGTTAATGAATTCAGTTTTTGCCAGAAGGTAGCATGAATTGAGCGCAAGACATCCCCTGATTGAGGGGGTTAGTTTATGATTGGGACAACTCTTGTAATTTATATCCTGCAAAAGCCAGATGATTGTATGCAGCTGAGAGTACATGTTGGAGCCTGAGAGTGTTCTTGTTGTCAGCATTAAAACTTTCATAATGGACACAACTAGTATGGTATTTTCTTCCAGCTAACTCCAGCTGTGTGTCTTTGGAACATGAGACTGTTAATACTATAGAATAGTTATTTGCAACTGATGAATATTCCTAGCCCTGTTCAGCATAGTTAATGAATAGATGTAGTCAAATTAGAGGGAAAATCATTTACAATAGTAACCAAGGAGACAAATTTCTGTCCCATGACTATTGCTCATCAGGTTCCATACATCCATGACTTAATATTTGACTTGTTGGAGTGGCCTAATTTCATCAGATGAAAACAAACCACCTACATCTCTATAGTACCATGAGATCATGTAATTATTGAATAGCACATCCAGTATTTTTGTTCCGGCCAACAGCAGATGATTTTATTCAACAGAAAGTGAGTTATAGGAGACAGGTAATAAGTATCCAGTCATTTGCTCTAGTAAAGGATCTGATAACATTAACCCCTTCAGACTGACAGTATTTTTATTTTATTTTTGCTGCCACAATGATTTTGTTCAGCTTAGGTTTTTTGAGCTGGATTGGTGGGCCTATGCCCACCTACACCTACCCACACCCACTGAGATCCACCTACACACTTCCACACCCACCCAGACATATTGACAGCTACCTACAGTCGCCTGCACTCAAATGCACCCACCTTCACCCACTTACAAACACCAACACCCACTTACAAGCACCTGCACCCACCTACACCCATTTATAAGCACCCTGCACCCACCCACACCCACTTACATCCACCCATACCCTCCTACATTCACCCACACCCACCTATACCCTCCCACACCCACCTATACCCACCACATCCTCCTGCACCCACCCACACCAACCCACACCTGCCTACACCCACCTATCTACACATACCCAGTCCCTCCTGCACCCACATATACTGTACCAACCCATATTTACGTATACCTGCCCACACCAAGCTACACCCACCTCCACCCACTCACACATATCCACATCCACTAAACCCACTCACACCCACGTACTGTACACTCACCCACACCCTTCCACATTCACCTACACCTACCCACATCTACCTACATCCACACACACACACACACACACACACACACACACACACACACACACACACACACACACACACACACACACACACAGCTACGTACGCTGACATCTACTCAAACACACATCCACAACCATCCACACTCATACTCTCCCACACCCACTCACTCCCACATTCCCCCAGAGACCCACACCTGCTCAAACATACTGACACACACGAGTACACCCACACCCACTCAGACACACCCACACACACTCAGACACACCGACAGATTCAAACACTCACTCAAACACTCCTACACCTACTCAAACAGTCCCACACGCATTCAAACATTCCCACACCCATTCAAACACTCCAACATCCTCTCAAACACACCCACATACACTCAGACACATCCACACACACACAGACACATTCACACACACTCCTATACGCTCAGACACACCCATACCAACTCAGGCACACCTACACCTACTCAAGCACACTCAAACACTCCCACACACACTCGAACACTTCCACACCCTCGGACACTTATACAATATCTAATTCCTTCTAGTTCAAAAAAATATTTCCCAAATTGAACAAAATCATGCTGAAGTGGCAAGACTGAGAGTTACGTCTTGGGAGAGAAAGGGTTAAACCAATCAATTTTCACCAGGTGTTTTCCCTTAGACTACAGATCATAATAGTTGATGTTCCAACCAGGTCCCCAGTAATACTGATGGGTAAACAAGGACTAGAAGGAACCAGTCATGTCCAACAGTCTGACCAGCCTAAGAATCTGACTTAAGTCTTTTATTTTTTAGCTGAATGTGGTAACCCATGCATCTCTGGCTCCTCAACAAAGACAGGTGCATCACATGAGAAAATAAGTTAACTGGATATGTTGATTACCTGACGTGTAGGTGGATGTGGGTGGATGCAGGTGTTTGGGTATAAGTGGGTGTGGGTGGATGTAAGTGGATGCAGGTATGTGTGGGTAAGAATAGGTGGGTGTATGTAGATGTAAGTGGGTGCGGGAGGAAGTGTGTGTGGTAGGTAGGTGTAACAGAAGTATTCATAAATTCCCTTGCACTTAAGCTGTGTATCAAATCGTAATTTGTTGCTGAAGCCTCCTTGAATCTGAACACGTAGGAAGTGTAGATGGGTGTATGTGAGTGGATGTGGGTACAAGGGGTGTACGTGGGTTTGTGTGTATGAGGGGTACGTAGGTGTATATTGGTGTAGGTGGGGTGTACGTAAGTTTGTGTGTAGCAGGGGGTGTACATAAGTGTATATGGGTGTAGGTGGGTGTGAGTGTCATTAGGTATGGGAAGGAAGAAGTGTAGATGGGTGTGGGTGGGGTGTAACAATTATTTTGGTATACGGAATAAAATTAATGTAGCAACTAGTCTTTTATTGAAAATCCTTTAGTGTCATAAAATTATAATAAAAAACGCCAAAAATAATAAAACAAGGCCGTCTGCCGTGTATGTAGGGGGGAAGGGGGAGGGCATCAAACATTTTCGACAGCTGAGTTTTTCTTCAATAGGAAAACATAAGACCCCTTCCCTGAGCCAGGCTGGTTCCCGCCAACAAAGAGCCATCAGCGCCATCTATTGTTAAAGTCATGAACTATGCTCCGCCGCTCAGCAACGGGGTCTTATGAGGTCCTGTTCAAATCCCCCCCAAAATTGTGAGCTGACAGTGGTTTTAGGAGACATGCAGCGCCACCTGGTGTGTAAGTCATGAACCATGCTCTGCCACTAATGCAATGGATACGAAGTAAAACGATGTACGAAAATAGTACTACCAAGTTTATTGAAAAATGGGCCTCAGACAGCCGTATTTATAAATATTCTTAAGTATATAATGGCCGAAAAAATCGTTTGTTTTTAAATTTATTCTAACTTTAAACACACTAGATAACGTATATGAACTAAGTAATAACGTGCAAAATACAATACAAAACCTATCATTTTTATTTACTTGATCTGGAGGCAAAAACTGCGCGAGCGAGATAAGATCCTTTAAGTATGCTTGATTCGTCTTAAGCACAGTTATAAAGCGCCGTGGGGGGGTATAGGAACAGCACAACATAAGGCCGCTTCCCTGATCGAGCTTGGGTGATCGCTGATTGGCCCACGTCACGTTCCCGCCTGGCTGACGTCACGTTCCCGCCAGAAACTTCCCGTTCTCTCGGTGAAACCTGCAACAGAGCCATCTATTATTGAAATATGAACTAAATTACGCCGTACAGGACAGGGGGTTTATGATTTGCTGTTGGACTCCCCCCCCAGACACCACGAAAAATATTAAATGGGGGAATAAATTGCTGTGGGTGTATGTAAATAGATAAATGGGGGATGGGTATAGTAGAGTGTAGGATGGCGCACCTGTGGATGGGTGTGGGCAGGTGGGGAAAGGTATGGGTAGCTATGGAAGGGTAAGAATAGGTATGGAAGGGTGTGGATAGATTTGGAAGGGTGTGGATAGGTATGGATAGGTGTGGGTAAGTGTGGAAGGGGACAGGTAGGTGTGGATGGGTGTGGGTGGGTGTGGATGGGTGTGGGTGGGTATGGATGGGTGAGGGTAGGTATAAAAGGGTGTAGGTAGGTGTGAACGGGTTTGGGCAGGTGTGGAAGGGTGTGGGTAAGTGTGGAGGGTGTGGGTAGATCTGGATGGGTGGAGGTAGGTGTGGAATGTTGTAGGTAGGTGTGGAAGGGTGTGGGTAGGTTTGGATGGATGTGGGTGGGTATAGAAGGATATGGGTACGTGTGGAAGCTTGTTGTTAGGTGGGGATGGGTGTGGGTAGGTATGGAAGGGTGTGGATACTTTGGATGGGTATGGGTGGGTGTGAAAGGGTATGGGCAGGTGTAGATGGGTGATGGTAGATGTGGATGGGTGTGGTTGGATATGGAAGGGTGTAGGTAGGTTTTAATGGATGTGGGTAGGTATGAGTGAGTATAGGTAGGTATGGATGGATGTAGGTGGGTATGGAAGGTGTGGGTAGGCGTGGATGGATGTGGGTAGATGTGGATGGGTGTGGGTAGGTGTGGAAGAGTTTGGGTAAGTATGTGTGGGTGTGAATAAGTGTGGAAGGGTGTGGATAGGTGTGTGTGTGTGTGTGTGTGTGTGTGTGTGTGTGTGTGTGTGTGTGTGTGTATGTAGGTGTACAAGGGTGTGGGTAGGTGTGCATGGGTGTTGGTTGGTATGGGAGGGTGTGGGTATGTATGGAAGATTTGGATACGTGTGGATGGGTGTGAATAGGTGTGCAAGGGTGTGAGTAGGTATGGATGGGTGTGGGTACTGTAGATGTGGTAGGTGATGGGTAGGTGTGGAAAGGTGTGGGCAGATGTGGATGGGTTTAGGTAGGTGTGGATGGGTGAGGATATGTATGGAAAGGTGTGGGTAGGTGTGGAAGGTTGTGGATAGGTGTAGAAGGGTGTGGGTAAGTATGCATGGGTGTGGGTGAGTATGTACGGGTGTGGGTAGGTGTGGAAGACTGTGATGAACTGTGCATGGGTGTGGGTAGATCTGGATGTATGTGGGCAGGTATGGATGGGTGTGGGTGGGTATGGAAGGTCGTAGGTACTTGTGGAAGATTGTGGTTAGGTGTGGCTGAGTGTGGGTAGGTGTGGATTGGTGTGTGCAGATGTATGTGGGGGTAGGTGTGGATGGGTGTGGGTTAGGTATGGATGGGTGTGGATAGGAATGAAAGAATGTGAATAGGTGTGTAAGGATGTGGATGAGTGAGTGTAGATGTGAAAGGATGTCGGTAGGTGTGGATGGGTGTGGGTAGATGTGGAGGGGTGTAGGCAGGTGTGGAAGGTTGTGGGTAGGTAGGTGTGGATAGGTGTGGGTGTGTGTTTGCAGGTGTACAAGGGTGTGGGTAGGTGGGCATGGGTGTGGGCGGATATGGAATAGTGTGGGTATGTGTGGAAAATTGTGGATAGGTGTGCAAGGGTGTGGATGGGTATGGATAGGTGTGGGTAGGTGTGCAAGGGGATGGGTAGGTGTGGATGGATGTGGGTAGATGTGGAGGGGTGTGGGCATTTGTGGATGGGTGGAGGTAGGTGTGGAAATGTGTGGACAGGTGTGGATGGGTCTAAGTAGGTGTGGATAGGTAAGGGTAGGCATGGAAGGGTGCGGGTAGGCGTGGAAGGTTGTGGATAGGTAGGGAAGGGTGTGGGTAAGTGTGGATGAGTGTGGGTGGGTATGGAAGGGTGTGGGTACGGGGGAAGACTGTAATTAGCTGTGCATGGGTGTGGGTAGGTCTGGAGGTGTGTGGGCAGGTTTGGATGGGTGTGGGTGGGTATGGAAAGGCGTAGGTACTTGTGGAAGGTTTTGGTTAGGTGTGGATGGGTGTGTGTAGATGTGGAAGTGTGGGGGTAGGTGTGCATGGGTGTGGGTTAGGTATGGATGGATGTGGATAAGTGTGAGAGGATGTGAATAGGTGTGGAAGGATGTGGATGGGTATGAGTAGGTGTGGACGGGTGTCGGTAGGTGTGAATGGGTGTGGGTAGATGTGAAAGGGTGTAGGCGTGTGTGGAAGGTTGTGGGAAGGTAGGTGAGGAAGGGTGTAGGTAGGTGTGAAAGGATGTGGGTACGTGTGCATGGGTGTGGGTGGGTATGGAAGAGCATGGGTATGTGTGGAAGACTGTGGTTGTGTGGATGATTGTGGGTAGGTGTGGATGGATGTGTAGGGTGGAAGGGTGTGGGTAGGGGTGGATGAGTGTGGGTAGGTATGGATGGGTGTGGATAGGTGTAGAAACGGATGGGTAGGTGTGGATGGGTGTGGGTAGATGTGGAGGGGTGTGGGCAGGTGTGGATGGGTGGAGGTAGATGTGGAAGGTTGTGGGTACGTGTGGAAAGGTGTGGGTAATTGGGGATGGATGTGGGTAGGTGTGCATGTGTGTGGATGGGTGTGGAAGGGTGTGGGTAGGTGTGGATGATGTGGCTGTGAGTCGATGGGTGGAGGTGGATATGAAAGGGTGTGAGCAGGTGTGGATGGGTGTGGGTAGGTGTGGAAGGTTATGAGACGGTGTAGTGTAGCAGGGTGCGGGTAGGTGTGGATGGGTGTGGGTATGTGTGGAAGGGTGTGGGTAGGTGTGGAATGGTGTGAGTGGTTGTAGATGGGTGAGGGTAGGTGTGGAAGGGTGTGGGGAGGTGTGGAATGGTTTGGGTAGGTGTGGATGGGCGAGGGTAGGTGTGGAAGGGGATGGGTAGGTATGGATGGGTGTGGGTAGATCTGGAGGGATGTGGGCATTTGTGGATGGGTGGGGGTAGGTGTGGATGGGTATAGTTAGATGTGGATGGGTGAGGGTAGGTGTGGATTGGTGTGGATAGGTGTGGAAGGGTGTGGGTTGGTGTGGATTGGTGTAGATAGGTGTGGAAGGGTGTGGGTTGGTATGGAATGGTGTGAATAGGTGTGGAAGGGTGTGGGTAGGTGTGGATTGGTGTGGGTGAGTGTGGATGGGTGTGGGTAGGTGTGGATGGGTAAGGGTAGGTGTGGAAGGGTATGGGTAGGTGTGGATGGGTGTGGGTAGGTGCGGATGCATGAGGGTAGGTGTGGAAGGGTGTGGGTAGGTGTGGATGGGTGTGGGTAGGTGAGGATGGGTGAGGGTAGGTGTGGAAGGGTGTGGGTAGGTGTGGATGGGTGAGGGTAGCTGTGGGTGTGGGTAGGTGTGGATGGGTTTGGATAGGTGTGGAAAGGTGTGAGTAGTTCTGAAAGTGTGTGGATAGGTTTGGAAAAGTGTGGATGGGTGTAGAAGGTTTTGGGTAGATGTGGATGGGTGTGTGTAGGTGTGGAATATTGTGGGCAGGTGTTGATGGATGTGGAAAGGTGTGGGTAGGTGTCGAAGGGTGTAGCTATTTATGGAAGGGTGTGGGTAGGTGTGGATGGGTGTAGAGGAGTGTGGGCAGGTATGGTTGGGTGTGAGTAAGTGTGGATGGGTGTGGGTAGGTGTGGATGGATGTGGGTAGGTGTGGATGGGTGTAGAAGGATGCGGGCAGGTATGGATGGATGTGGGTAGGTGTGGATGGGTGTGGGTAGGTGTGGATGGATGTAGGTAGATGTAGATGGGTGGAAGTGGGTGCTCGTGGGTGTAGATGGGTTTAAACGGGAATGGTTGGATGTAGGTGGGTGGAAGTAGGCACTAGTGGGTGTAGGTGGGTTTACACGTGTGTGGGTGGATGTAGATGGGTGGAAGAGGGTGTTAGTGGGTGTGGGTGGGTTTACATAGGTGTGAGTGGATGTAGATGGATGGAAGTGGGTGTGGGTGGGTTTACATGAGTGTGGGTAGCTGCAGGTGGATAGAAATGGGTGTAGGTGCGTGTAGGTGGTTATGGTTAATTGCAGGTGGGTGTAAGTGGGTATAAGTGGTTGTGGGTGTGTGTAGATGGGTATGACCGTGTGTATGACTGATTCCGCTCCTACATGTATACCTAAACACAAGAGTGTCTATCCATACCCACATAGGCACGACTGTCTATCCACACTCACTTACATAGGTGCGACTGTTTATCCACACTCACTTATATAGGTGCGACTGTTTATCCACACTCACTTACATAGGTGCGACTGTCTATCCACACCCACTTACATAGGTGCGACTGTCTATCCACACCCACTTACATAGGTGCGACTGACAATCCACACCCAATTACATAGGCACGACTGTCTATCCACACCCACTTACGTAGGTGCGACTGTCTATCCACACCCACTCACATAGGCAAGACTGTTTATCCATACCCACTTACATACGCACCAACATTAACTCTATTATTCACGTATAGTTCAAGTACAGTATACTGTATATGCAGCAATAAAACCTTGAACACTGACATTTTTTAATAACCTAATTTTGCGCAGTCAACTATTTCGGGTCCAACAGTTGACATTTTGAGTTTGGTCTAAATTACTGTCCTCTGAGGAGCTTATTTTGGTCGCCCCCTTCAGCGTCAGGTAGTGAAATGTGGCGGGTTTTGAGCGTAGAGTTTTACAGGCTCTTGCTCTTGGATGACGCTGCATCAAGTCTCGAAAAATTGACCTTCAGGAGTTTATATCCCTACTCAGTAACAATCCCTCTTTCCAGGACACACCCTCAAGCTCCCTTACATATTCCAGTATATTAACTTTCCACCTCGTTCTCTGTCATCCTCTCTTTCCCCCTCAGTCACCTCCCTGTCGTACACTCACAGTAAATCTCCCACGTTCCATTTTGCATTTGGTATCTCCTTTTCTTCCCAACCACCCAACACTCATAACTCCACCTAAACCTATTTAAACCTACCCACATTCACCTACACCCATCCAGATCCACATACAAATGCTCAAACCTACCGACACCCCTCTGTAACCACCTACATCGATTCATGCCCACCTACACGCAACCACGGCTAAATACACCTACTCACACCTGGCTACACCCACCCACATCCACTTACGCCCGCCCATACCAACATCTACCCACAAACACCTCCACGTCCCCAAACACCTACCCACACCCAGTCACATCCACCGACACCCAACCACACCACACTTCACCCACCCATACCCACCTACACCCAGCCACACTCAAACCTAAACTGTGAGTGTTTTTGCGTGTGACTGAGTGTGCGTTGCCATGGAGACCAACAGCAAAGACGTCCCTGTCATCCTCTCTCCTCGGTGGCCAACATAAAAATGACGATATTTCCATTATTTTATCTTTCTGGACTGTTTCTTTGGTACAGGCGGGTGGGTATATGGATATTACAATACTTACATCACTTATATTTTGCCTTTGTAGCCAATAAAGATTATTTAAGCCAAAATAAAGAGCTGCACAGAGTTGCCAAGTAAATTAAGACGATGAGCTTCCTGCTTCGATCGTAAATCATAGAAAAAAAAAGTTTCTACTTTATGCCGGTCTTAGGGTTCACGGAGATAAAATATTTGTAAGAATGCAAATACTTATGCGACTGCACTTAATTTTATGGTCGCTCTTGTTGTAATAGTTATATAAATTCGTAAATGCCCAGTACACTGAGATCTGGAAACTGTGTAGTGTTGTGAGACCTCGAGGTTTCGGTCGAACTCAAAAACGCCTTTGGTCGAGCTGCTTCATTGCTTCAAGTCGATGAGGTCAGATAACCTGCGTGTTTCAACTACACTCGTATATGACTTTATTTTCACAAACACAGCCACAGCAGCACATCAGGAGGGTTAATTACCATATATTATCAGCGATAAATACTTCAAGCAGCGCTAAAAAATGGCCACAGATCTGGATTTTGCTGATGAAATTATGAAAGTAGAATTGGCAGTCTTTGGCATCCATGTTGGGCCAGGGAGACACACGCATACAGAAATTACCAGAGTGATATCTTTGCGATTATTTTCCTTTAAGAGATAATTTTGTCCTATTCACTGTATACGCAAAGAGTCCATTCTATACCACCTTCAGGCGGAATACCAGCCTCCAAAATTACCTAATAATGATACCTGAGACAGCCACAAAAAGTCCTTCAGCGACTTATTTACTTGCAAGGATTTCTCTTCTTAGTATCACAACTTGACACACTTATCAAAAAACTCCCTGAAAATGGCGTCATAATTAAAGTAATATTACCTTAGCGCCGTTCATCCATTTTGTAATATTATTATCAACTGATGTGACTAAAACACATAGTAATTTGTGTGTAGTTACGTAATGCAGTTCAACTAGACATCAGGTGTACATTAGGACCACATTTCCTGACGTGACTGATTAAGTTCCAACAAAATATGACGTAATATTCATAAAATTTATCGACCTTTACCTATGTACAGAAGCCTTTTGTTTTCACTCGTATATCGCCCAAACACTTCACAACTAATCCAGGGTGCATATTCAGCTGGAAATACGTCCATACAGACTGATTTCTGATACCGATTCATTTCTGTAGATGAATATTTATTGTAAGAAATGGTTAAGATCATTTACGAATACGGCCCTACAACCCTCACACCCTCCCATCACCAAACACAGTTACCAGATCACGGGGTGTCTCAGGAAATTGCACATCATAAATTCAATCAACCGAGAAACACAAATATCTCACAGAATGGTTTTAGATTATGACCGCTAAGACAGCACAGACGAAAAATGTAAGAGAAAGTAGCGGTCTTTAATACAGCGGTTTAATCTCGAACCGAAATCAGAGATCAAGGGTACTTTTACAGTTGGTGATATTTGTAGCACATCATTTTAGCTTTAAGTAACGTTATTAAACTATACAGACAATAAATAGGTATTGTCTGTATTGTAATATCGGTACAGACACCCGTCTGCACCAAAGAAACAGACCTAAACGATAAAATAGTGGAAATATCGTCATTTTTATGTCGGCCACCGAGACGAGAGGGTGTCTGAGAGGTCGTTCCAGTAAGCGGAGAAACAAATGGTCTCCATGGCAACGCAGACGCTAGAATGTATTATTATTATACCTTTTCTATAGTGATTTATTCTGCATATAACCTTTCAGTATCTGCCTGCATGATACTGATACAAATAATTTCGGTATCGAAACAATATTAATGTTATAGAAGAGAACACTAAGCTGAAATACGAGAAATATATCGCTAAAGAAAAAGGTACGAGGGTAAAGGATGGGTGTAAGTGGGTGTACGTGGGTGTACGTGGGTATGCATAGGTGTAGGGGTTTTTAAGTGGGTGTTGGGTGGTGCAGGTAAGAATGGATGGGTGTAGGTGGATGTAGTTTGGCCTGAGTGGTTTTGCAGTGAATGGGTGAAGTTAATTGTAAACGAATTCAGGTGGGCGTTGATATGAGGAGGTCTGTGTAGGTAACTGTGAGTGGGTGTAGATGGGCTTTGCTGAATCCGAGTGGCTGTGGTGTTGGGTGGATGTATGTGGATGGATGGATGTGGTTGTTGGTGGATGTATGTGGGTATGAATGGATGTACAGTATGTGGGCATGGGTGAATGTAGGTGCGTGTGCATGTGACTACAGTAGGTGAGTGTAAATGGATGTATGTGGGAGCGGGTAGAAGCATGTGGGTGTGGATGGATGGATGTGGGTGTGGGTGGATCTAGGTGGGTGTGGGTGGATGTGGACGGCAGTGGTGTAGATATGGAGGGTACTCGGCCCCCCAGTCAGACCCTTGCCGCCCCCCCATTGGCCAACCACTGAAACTTCGCTTTATTTATAATGTGCATATTCTATAGCTATTCCCCCCCCCCCCGAGATGAGGGTCTGGCCACACCTTCGCCCTCTACCCCTCCATTTATCAAGACCTGGCTACGCCACTGGTGGATGGATGTGACTTGGTGAAGATGAATGTGAGTGGCTGTGTGTAGATGACGATGGGTGGGTAGGTGATGGTAAGGGTTGGGTGGGTAGGTAAAGATGGGTGGGTAGGTAATGGGTGGGATGATGAAGATGGGTGCGAAGGTGATGGGTGGGTAGGTGTTGGGTGGGTTGGTAAAGATGGGTGGGTAGGTGATGGGTAGGTAGATGAAGCTGAGTGTGAAGGTGATGGGTGGGTATGTGTAGGGTGGGCAGGTAAAGATGGGTGGGTAGGTGATGGGTGGGTAGATGAAGATGGGTGGGAAGTTGATGGGTGGGTAGGTGTTGGGTGGGTAGGTAAAGATGGGTGGGTATGTATTGGGTAGATAGATGAAGATGGGTGGGAAGGTGATGGGTGGGTAGGTGTAGGGTGGGTAGGTAAAGATGGATGGGTCGGTGACGGGTGGGTATATGAAGATGGGTGGGAAGGTGATGGTAGGTGATGGGTGGGTATGTGTTGGGTGGGTAGGTGAAGATGAGTGGGACGATGATGGTAGGTGATGGGTGGGTAGGTGTTGGGTGGGAAGGTGATGGTAGGTGATGGGTGGGTAGGTGTTGGGTGGGTATATGAAGAGGGGTGGGACGATGATGGTAGGTGATGGGTGGGTAGGTGTTGGGTGGGTAGGTGAAGATGGGTGGGACGATGATGGTAGGTGATGGGTGGGTAGGTGTTGGGTGGGTAGGTGAAGATGGGTGGGACGATGATGGTAGGTGATGGGTGGGTATGTGTTGGGTGGGTTGAAGATGGGTGGGACGATGATGGTAGGTGATGGGTGGGTTGAAGATGGGTGTATGCATAGGCATGGCTATCTATCCAAATCCACCAACATTTTAGGCCCACAAGCACGACTTTCTATCCACACTTACTTCCTGTGTGTCAATGTCCCTCCACGTCCACCTACATGAAATGCTGAGTTTATATGTATACACACTATTGTACCCTGTAGTACGTATGTATGTATGTATTGTATGGACGAGTATGTCTGTACTTGATGTATGTATGTATGCATGTATGTATGTATGTATGTATGTATGTATTGTATGGACGAGTATGTGTGTACTGTATGTATGTATGTATTGTATGTATGTATGGATGGATGGATGGATGGTATGTATGTATGTATGTATGTATGGATGGATGGATGCATAAAAAACTGTGATACCAAACATACCTTATTAACGCAGCTGTATACAGCCAAGCCTTCGGATCCAGTGTCGGGTATTTGGGTACAGGTGATGACTGATGTCCTCTGTAGGGGTGCTGTGGCCGCCACCTGAGACGCTGGGAAGAGAACGTGAGCATAAATATTAGCAAGGTTTTACCCTCGTCTGACTAAGTGGCAGAGCCGGGAGGGGGGCTGGGGACCCCCAAACCAGACCCTCAGCCCCCTCACTGCTTCCCACTATTGACATTTATGTTAACTTAATGTGTGAAGACTGATTGCCAATTCTTTCCCCCCTCCCCCAGATTAGCACTTGGACCCACATTGGCCTCCCCAGATTAGGACATGGTCCCAAATTTCCCCCCCCCCCAGATTAGGAATGGCTCCACCCTGGCCCTCCCAGATTAGGACATGGCCCCACCTTGGCCCCCCCGGATTAGGACTTGGTCCCACCTTGGGCCCCCAGATTAGGACATGGCCCCACCCTGGCCCCCCCAGATTAGGACATGGCCACACCCTGGCCCCCACAGATTAGGACTTGGCCCAACCCCTTTTGTGAAAGCCTGCTACGCCACTAGTCTGACGATGCATACTACCGGCAGTGGCCCCGGGTAAACGACTTCTAAAAGACTTTATCCCTACTCAGCAACGACCCCTCTTCCCACTGCACACCACTTCCTTCTCTTGAAATATCGCCCATCTTATCTGTCCAACTCGTTTTCGTTCTTCGTTTCTTCCTCCCCAACCACCTCATGTCACCACACTCCTAGTCAGTCTCTCACTATGCACCTTACCCTTGGATTCCCTCTCCTTCTCCTCAAGACCAATCCACACTTATAAACACACCTACACTCACAAACACCCAACTTCACCCACCCATACTCACCTACACCCAGTCAATCACACCTACACCCAGCTATTCACACCTACACCCAGCCATTCACACCAATTACTACCAACACAAACCCATAAACACCTATGCACCCCACACCCAACCACACCTATCCACACACACCTACACCTACCTTAATCAATCTACAACCGCTGCACGCATCCACGCCCAACTACACCCAGCCACGACCATTTACACCTACTTACACCCTTCCACACCGACCTACATTCATCCACGCCCACCTACAACCACGCACACTCACCCACACACACCTACACCCATCAACGCCCATCCCAGCACACTTACACCCACTCACACCCATATACCCACACCCACACCGACGTACACCCATCAACTCCCATCTACACCTACCCATACCCACACACTCCTAAAACAGCAAATATTTTTGGCATGCGAGTTGAGTCTGCGTTGCCATGGAAACCACTCGTTTTCCCGACAACACAAGCGACGTCCCTGTCATCCTCTCTCCTCGGTGGCCAACATAAAAATGACGATATTTCCATTATTTTATCTTTCTGGACTGTTTCTTTGGTACAGGTGGGTGGGTATATGGATATTACAATACTTACATCACTTATATTTTGCCTTTGTAGCCAATGAAGATTATTTAAGCCAAAATAAAGAGCTGCACAGAGTTACCAAGTAAATTAAGAATATTATCCTCCTGTCCCGAATGTAAATCATAGAAATAACTAAGGCTCTTAGATCAGAGTGAGCTTAGAGTTCACGGAGTTTAAATATTTGTAGAAACGCAAATACTTATGCGACTGCCCTTAATTTAATGATCGTTCATGTTGTAATAATTATATAAGTTCATAAATGCCTAGCACACTCAGATCTGGGAATTGTGTTGTGTTGTGAGACCTCGAGGTTTCGGACGAACGCAAAAACGCCTTTGGTCGAGCTGCTTCAATGAGTCAACTCGACGAGGTTAAATAACCTGCGTGTTTCAACTACACTCGTATATGACTTTATTTTCACAAACATAGCCACAACAGCACATCACGAGGGTTAATTACCATATAATATCAGCGATAAATACTTCAAGCAGCGCTAAAAAACAGCCACAGGTCTGGATTTTGCTGCTGAAATTATGAAAGTAGAATTGGCAGTCTTTGGCATCCATGTTGGGACAGGGTGACACAGGCACACAGAAATTACCAGAGTAATATCTTTGCGATTATTTTCCTTTAAGAGATAATTTTGTCCTATTCCTTGCATACGCAAAGAGCCCATTCTATACCACCTTCAAGCGGAATACCAGCTTCCAAAATTACCTAATAATGATAGCAGAGACAGCCACAAAAAGTCCTTCAGCGAATTATTTACTTGCAAGGGTTTCTCTTCTTAGTATCACAGCCTGACACACCAACAACTCCCTGGAAAATGACGTCAGAATTAAAATAATTTTACCTTAGCGCCGTTCATCCGTTTTGTAATATTATTGTCACCTGATGTGACTAAAAAACATAGTAATTTGTGTGTAGTTATGCAGCGCAGTTCAACCAGACATCAGGTGTACATTAGGACCACATTTCCTGACGTGACTGATTAAGTTCCAACAAAATATGACGTAATATTCATAAAATTTATCGACCTTTACCTGTGTACAGAAGCCTTTTGTTTTCACTCGTATATCGCCCAAACACTTCACAACTAATCCAGGGTGAATATTCAGCTGGAAATACGTCCATACAGACCGATTTCTGATACCGATTCACTTCTATAGATGAATATTTATTGTAAGAAATGGTTAAGATCATTTACGAATACGGCCCTACAACCCTCACACCCTCGCATCACCCCACACAGTTACCAGGTCACAGGGTGTCTCAGGAAATTGCATGTCATAAATTCAATCAACCGAGAAACACAAATATCTCACAGAATGGTTTTAGATTATGACCGCTAAGACAGCACGGACGAAAAATGTAAGAGAAACTAGCGATCTTTCATACAGCTGTTTAATCTCAAACCGAAATCAGAGACGAAGGGTACTTTTACTGTTGGTAACATTGGTACGCACATCATTTTAGCTTTAAGTAACGTTATTCAACTATACGGTCAATAAATAAGTATTGTCGGTATTGTAATATCGGTACAGCCACCCGTCTGCACCAAAGAAACAATCCTAAACGATAAAATAGTGGAAATATCGTCATTTTTATGTCGGCCTCCGAGGCGGAAGGGTGGCTCGGATGTCGCTTCTGTGTGCGGGGAAACAAATGGTATCCATGGCAACGCAGACGCTGGACTGTATTATTGTTATACATTTTCTATAGTGATTTATTCTGCACATAACCCTTCAGTATCTGCTGGTAAGATACTGATACAAATAATTTCGGTATCGAAACAATATTAATATCACAGAAGAGAACACTGAGCTGAAATACGTTAAGGAAGAGGTACGAGGGAAGAGGGTGTGTGTAAGTGGGTGTACGTAGGAGAAGGCAGGTGTAGGGGTTCTTAGGTGGGTGTTGGATGGTATAGGTAAGAGTGGGTGGGTCTAGGTGGGTGCAGTTTGGTCTGAGTGGTTACGCAGTGAATGAGTGTAGGCAACTGTGGGTGAGTTGACCATTTTTGGTGTTGGTGAGTGTAGGAGGTTTCTGTTCAGTGTACTTAACTATGACTGGGTGTAGGTGGTACTGAGTGAGCGTGGGTAGTTGTGGATGACTGATCCTGCGCGTAGGTGGGTGCGGATGCTTATATTTGGGTGTGGGTGGCTATATGTCGGTGTGGGTGGGTCTAGGTGGGTGTGGGTGGATGTGGATGGCAGTGGATGGTCCTGGGCCCCTTCTCTGAGACAAATGGCCTTCTCCTCCCCGCCACTGATGCACATTTCATATTTTGGTTTATATAAAATGAGCTTTATTATACAGCAGTGGGCCCCCTATCAGATATTTGGCCACATCTTCTCTTCCCCCATCCCCTTCCATTTGTCTAGACCTGCTTACCCCCACTGGTGAATGGATGTGACTTGATGTAGGTGAATGTGAGTGGTTGTGGGTAAGAGAAGACGGGTGGGTAGGTGATGGTAGGTTATGGGTGGGTAGGTCTTGGGTGGGTAGATGTTGGGTACGTGATGGTAGGTGTTGGGTGGGTAGGTGTTGGGTGGGTAAGTGATTGGTGGGTAGGTGTTGGGTGGGTAGGTTTTGGGTGGGTAGGTGTTGGGTGGGTAGGTGATGGTAGGTTATGGGTGGGTAGGTCTTGGGTGGGTAGATGTTGGGTACGTGATGGTAGGTGTTGGGTGGGTAGGTGTTGGGTGGGTAAGTGATTGGTGGGTAGGTGTTGGGTGGGTAAGTGATTGGTGGGTAGGTGTTGGGTGGGTAGGTTTTGGGTGGGTAGGTGTTGGGTGGGTAGGTGATGGTAGGTTATGGGTGGGTAGGTCTTGGGTGGGTAGATGTTGGGTACGTGATGGTAGGTGTTGGGTGGGTAGGTGTTGTGTGGGTAAGTGATTGGTGGGTAGGTGTTGGGTGGGTAAGTGATTGGTGGGTAGGTGTTGGGTGGGTAGGTTTTGGGTGGGTAGGTGTTGGGTGGGTAGGTGATGGTAGGTGATGGGTGGGTAGGTGTTGGGTGGGTAGGTGTTGGTAGGTGATGGGTGGGTAGGTGTTGGGTGGGTAGGTGTTGGGTGGGTAGGTGATGGTAGGTGTTGGGTGGGTACGTGAAAGTAGGTGTTGGGTGGGTAGGTGTTGGGTGGGTAGGTGATGGTAGGTGATGGGTGGGTAGGTGATGGGTGGGTAGGTGTTGGTTGGGTAGGTGTTGGGTGGGTAGGTGATGGGTGGGTAGGTGTTGGGTGAGTAGATGATGGGTGGGTAGGTGTTGGGTGGCTAGGTGTTGGGTGGGTAGGTGTTGGGTGGGTAGGTGATGGTAGGTGATGGTTGGGTAGGTGTTGGGTGGGTAGGTGTTGGGTGGGTAGGTGATGGGTGGGTAGGTGATGGGTGGGTAGGTGTTGGGTGAGTAGGTGATGGGTGGGTAGGTGTTGGGTGGGTAGGTGTTGGGTGGGTAGGTGTTGGTTGAGTAGGTGTTGGGTGGGTAGGTGATGGTAGGTGATGGGTGGGTAGGTGTTGGGTGAGTAGGTGATGGGTGGGTAGGTGTTGGGTGAGTAGGTGATGGGTGGGTAGGTGTTGGTTGGGTAGGTGTTGGGTGGGTAGGTGATGGTAGGTAATGGGTGGGTAGGTATTGGGTGGGTAGGTGATGGTAGGTGATGGGTGGGTAGGTGATGGGTGGGGAGGTGTTGGGTGGGTAGGTGATGGTAGGTGATGGGCGGGTAGGTGCTGGGTGGGTAGGTGTTGGATGGGTAGGTGATGGTAGGTGTTGGGTGGGTAGGTTTTGGGTGGGCAGGTGATGGTAGGTGATGGGTGGGTAGGTATTGGGTGGGTAGGTGATTGTAGGTGATGGGTGGGTAGGTATTGGGTGGGTAGGTGATTGTAGGTGATGGGTGGGTAGGTATTGGGTGGGTAGGTGTTGGTAGGTGATGGGTGGGTAGGTGTTGGGTGGGTAGGTGTTGTGTGGGTAGGTGATGGTAGGTGGTGGGTACGTGGAAGTAGGTGTTGGGTGGGTAGGTGTTGGGTGGGTAGGTGTTGGGTGGGAAGGTGATGGTAGGTGATGGGTGGGTAGGTAATGGTAGGTGATGGGTGGGTAGGTGATGGGTGGGTAGGTGTTGGTTGGGTAGGTGATGGGTGGGTAGGTGTTGGTTGGGTAGGTGTTGGGTGGGTAGGTGATGGTAGGTGATGGGTGGGTAGGTGTTGGGTGGGTAGGTGATGGGTGGGTAGGTGATGGGTGGGTAGGTGATGGGTGGGTAGGTGTTGGATGGGTAGGTGATGGGTGGGTAGGTGTTGGATGGGTAGGTGATGGGTGGGTAGGTGATGGGTGGGTAGGTGATGGGTGGGTAGGTGTTGGATGGGTAGGTGATGGGTGGGTAGGTGATGGGTGGGTAGGTGATGGGTGGGTAGGTGTTGGGTGGGTAGGTGATGGTAGGTGTTGGGTGGGTACGTGGAAGTAGGTGTTGGGTGGGTAGGTGTTGGGTGGGTAGGTGTTGGGTGGGAAGGTGATGGTAGGTGATGGGTGGGTAGGTGATGGTAGGTGATGGGTGGGTAGGTGATGGGTGGGTAGGTGTTGGTTGGGTAGGTGATGGGTGGGTAGGTGTTGGTTGGGTAGGTGTTGGGTGGGTAGGTGATGGTAGGTGATGGGTGGGTAGGTGTTGGGTGGGTAGGTGATGGGTGGGTAGGTGATGGGTGGGTAGGTGATGGGTGGGTAGGTGTTGGGTGGGTAGGTGATGGGTGGGTAGGTGTTGGATGGGTAGGTGATGGGTGGGTAGGTGATGGGTGGGTAGGTGATGGGTGGGTAGGTGTTGGTTGGGTAGGTGATGGGTGGGTAGGTGATGGGTGGGTAGGTGATGGGTGGGTAGGTGTTGGGTGGGTAGGTAAAGATAGGTGTACTTATACGCATCACTGTCTGTCCAAATCCACCTACATGTTATGCCCATAAGCACAACTTTCTGTCCACACTTACTTCCTATGTACCAATGTCCCTCCACATCCACTTACATCAACACTCCTGTTAATGCTGAGTTTATATGTATCTACAGTACGCTACAGTATGTATGTATGTTAACATTTATTGTATGTATGTATGTGTGTATGTATGTATGTATGTATGTATTGTTTGTATGTATGTATGTACGCTTGTATGTATGTATGTACGTATGTATGTATTGTATGTATGTATGTATGTATGTATGTATGTATGGATGTATGTATTGTATTGTATGTACTGTATGTATGCACAAAAAACTGTGCTACCAAACATACCTTATTAACGCAGCTGTATACAGCCAAGCCTTCGGATCCAGTGTCGGGTATTTGGGTACAGGTGATGACTGATGTCCTCTGTAGGGGTGCTGTGGCCGCCACCTGAGACGCTGGTAAGAGAACGTGAGCATAAATATTAGCAAGGTTTTACCCTCGTCTGACGAAGTGGCAGAGCTGGGGAGGGGGGCTGGGGACCCCCAAACCAGACCCTCGGCCCCCTCACTGCTCTCCACTATTAACATTGATGTTAACTTAATGTGTGAAGACTGATTACCATTCCTTCCTGTCCCCCCAGGTAAGGGATTCACCCTACCTTGGCCCCCCCCAGATTGGGACATGGCCCCACCTTGACCCCATCAAATTAGGTCCTTGACCCCACCTTGGCCCCCCAGCTGTTAAGACCTGCTACGCCACTGGTCTGACGCTGCAGACTATCAGCAGTGGCCTCGGGTAAACGACTTCCTAAGGTTTTTGTCCTTACCCAGTAACGATCCCTCTTCTCACGGCACACCACCCCCTTCTCGTAAATTCTCCCGCTTCTTATCTGTTCAAGTCTTTCTCGCTCTTAGCTTCATTTTCCCCAACCACATCATTTTACCACATTCCTGGTTAGTCATTCACTATGCTCCTTGTTCTTGGACTCCCTCACCTTCTCCCAAGCACCCCACTCTATAAAGGAAGTCTACACTCACCCACACCCAGCTACACCCACCCATACTTATGTACACCCAGCCATACCCGCCCATAACTACCCACACAAACTCACAAACACCTATGCAAACCACACCCAACCACACCAACCCACACCCACTTACCCCTACCTTCATCTACCTGGGACCCCAGCACATATCCACACGCAACTACATCCAGCCACGACCAATTACACCTACTTACACCCGTCAACACCGATCGAGATCCATCCACGCCCATCTACAACCACTCATACTCACCCATAAATAACTTCAGCGTTGCTGGTGGGGCCGCACTCACTCAGCCGGATACCATTCTCTCTTCATGGCAACCATAGAAAAGTACCAATTTAATGGGTAACAAACAAAAATTGATGCGTTGGAAATCATCGTAACTTGTATTTTATTTTGCATATAGGGTGTAATGGCAAAAATCATCAACTGAGTTAGTGTATACAATTGTATGATTATAAGTATTTACATAAGAGTTATAATTATACTATGACAGTTTAAACACTAGGATCGTGTTGCACACTTGATCATATCTCTCACGTGATGTTTCGGATGTTAAAACAATATTTGCTTGTGTACGAAGGAAGAGTTTATTCCTAACCTTAGTTTTTATACTTTTATTAAGGTTTACCTTAGAGAAGATTCTTTTTGCCTCTGCATTACTAGTAGGCAATGACTATTCTGTCAGCAAACACTGGAAGTGATTGAAACATTCAGATTTGAAAGATTCCTCCATTCATCATCAAGTTGTTGCAAATCACCCTGATATACTCGAGGAAGATTCTACGTTAAACCTGAGAGCGATGGTGTTTCCCTTAAAACATTATTATCAACACATTTTGTAACAGTTAACTGTGTGCACATTTCCAACATTTTGAAGTCGAATGAAAATCTTTATTTTCACGCAAGCTGTTATCAGAAACGTCCTACAGCGACCTCGCACATCACAGATCAGTTTCGTGTTCTCTCGGTGTTCAGGTGACTGGAATAATCTTTGTACCTCAGCAGCTAAGTATATGTGGTCTAAGAGCGCAAAGTGTTTCTCCTCACATGGATCTATGCGTGTTATGTCTGGTGTGGAATCTATTACCTCCTGTTTATAGGTAACTATACATCCTATTTATATGGTGTAGTATAGAATAGTACTGTTTACATAATTTCAAATAACTATAACATCGTATTATGTGGGGATGCGGCAATTTAAGCCGCATCCCTCGGCTGTGGCTACCTCGGCCGAGTTCATTCGTGGTGGTTGCGACCGCAGAGTGTTAGGGCCGCATAGCAGACGAAAAAGCCGCACTTCAGCAACACCCATACCCCATCTACCAAGCTTTTTTCTGAGAGCATCTTCAATAGGGCATCATAAGAAACAGTTGCTGTGCGGCGGAACGTTCAATAGATAACGCTGGCAGTTATCGTAGGCGGGAACGTGACTTCATCATGACGTAGCTTTCCCGCCACACGTTGACCAATCAGCGAAAAGCTAACCCAACCCACAAAAGGGGTCTTACGTTTCCCTCTTGACGAAAAACTTAGCTCGCTCGAAAATGTTCTGATGCCCGAAAACGGGGGGGGGGGGGGATATCGAGTATTGGCAACCAGATATGGCCACGAATATATTTCTATTGCATTTTTCATGTTGTTATTGGAGTTTTATGACACTAGAGGATTAATGAATACTAGATGCTGTATTCATTTTATTTCATGTACCAAAATAAATTGTTACACCCAACCACACCCATCTACATACACTTCCTCCTTCCAGTGACACCTACCACACCTTGTTAAAGGCTTTCACAGGCACCCACACCCACCTACACCTATGTACACCCCATATACCGGTACACCTATGTACACAGACTCACATACACACACCCTCGTCCATTCATATACACCCATCTACGTGACCAGATGGTATTAGTAGACTTAGGTTTCAGCAACAAATTACGCTTATACTGTACACAGCTTAAGTGTAAAAGAATTTATGAGTAGTTCTGTTACACCTACTCACCACGCCCACATACCTCCTCCCGCACCTACTGACATCCACATCCACCCACCTATACCCACTTACTTCTACCCAAACACCTGCATCCACCCACATACCTACATCCACCTACACGTCAGGTAATTAACATGGCCAATTAACTTATATTTTCATGTGATAAATGACACCTGTCTTGTTGAGAAGCCAGAGATGCATGGGTTAGCACATTTAGCTAAAAAATAAAAGAACTCCAGTTCGGTTCTCGGGCCGGTCAGACTGTTGGATATGATTGGTTCCTTTCTTGTCCTTGTTCACCCATCAGTGTAATTGGGGACCTGGTTGGAACATCAACTATTATGAGTTGTATTATAAGGGAAAACACCTGGTGAAAACTGATTGGTTTAACCTTTTCACTCCCATGTCGTAACTCTTCATTCTTGCCACTTCAGGATGGTTTTATTCAATTAGGGAAATATTTTTAAAACTAGATGGAATTAGATATTGTGTCAGTGTGCTGGGGTGGGTGTGGGAGTGTTTGAGTGGGAGTGGATGGGTGTGGGAGTGTTTGAGTGAGCGTGAATGGGTGTGGGAGTGTTTGAGTGGGCGTGGATGGGTGTGGGAGTGTTTGAGTGGGCGTGGATGGGTGTGGGAGTGTTTGAGTGGGCGTGGATGGGTGTGGGAGTGTTTGAGTGTGCGCGAGTATGTGTAGGTGGTGGTATGGGTGTGTCTGAGTGTATGTGGGATTGTTTGAGTGCGTGTGGGAGTGTTTGAGTGGGTGTGGAAATGCCTGAGCGAGTATGGGAGTGTCTGACTGGGTATGGGAGTGTTTTAGTGGGTGTGGGAGTGTTTGAGTGCATGTGAGAGTGCCTAAGTGCGTGTGGGAGTTTTTGAGTATGTGTGGGAGTGTTTGAGTGTGTATGGGAGTGTTTGAGCGTGTGTGGGAGCGTTTGAGAGTGTCTGGGAGTTTTTGAGTGCATGTGGGAGTGTTTGAGTGCGTGTGGGGGTGTTTCAATGTGTGTGGGAGTGTTTGAGTGTGTGGGGGATTTTTTAAGTGCGTTTGGGAGTGTTTGAGTGTAAGTGGGAGTGTTTGAGTCAGTGTGAGTGTCTGAATGCGTGTGGGAGTGTTTGAGTGTGTGTGGGAGTGTTTGAGTGTGTGTGGGAGTCCCTGAGCGTGTGAGAGTGCGTTTGAACGTGTGTGGGTGTGTTTCAATGTGTGTGGGTGTGTCTGAGTGGGTGTGAGTGTCTGAGTAGGTGTAGGTGTGTCTGAGTGGGTGTGGGTGTGTCTGAGTGGGTGTGGGTGTGTCTGAGTGGGTGTAGGTATGTCTGAGTGGGTGTAGGTATTGTCTGAGTGGGTGTGAGTGTGTCTGAGTGGGTGTGGGTGTACATCTGTGTGTCAGTATGTCTGAGTAGGTGTGGGTGTCTAAATGGGTGTGGGAGTGAGTGGGTGTGGGAGTGTTTGAGTGTGGGTGGTTGTGGGTGTGAGTTTGAGTAGATGTCAGTGTATGTAGCTGGGTGTGGAAGGGTGTGTGTGTGGGGGGGCATAAGTTGGTGTGGGTGGGTTTACTGTAGGTAGATGAAGGTGGGTGCAGGTGAGTCTGTATGGGTGTGGGTGGGTGTACAGTACGTAGGTGTGAGTGGGTTTAGTGGGTGTGGATATGTGAGTGGGTGGAGGTGGATGTAGGTTAATGTGGGCAGATACACGTAAATATGGGTTGGTGTAAGTGGGTGCAGAAAGATTTGGTATGTGTAGGTGGGTGTATGTAGGTGTGGGTTGGTGTAGGTGGGTGCATGTGGGTGTAAGTGGTTATGGGTGGGTGCAGGTGCTTATAAGTGGGTGTGAGTGGGTGCAGGTGTTTGTGAGTGTGGATGGGTGCAGGTGCTTGTAAGTGGGTGTGGGTGGGTGCAGGTGCTTGTAAGTGGGTGTAGGTGTTTGTAAGTGGGTGCAGATGGCTGTAGGTAGGTATTAATATATTTGGGTGGGTGTGAAAGGGTGTAGGTGGATATCAGTGGGTGTGGGTAGGAGTAGGTGGGCATAAGTGGGTATAGGCCACACCAATCCAGGTCAAAAAGCCAAAATTGAATAAAATCATTGTGGCGGTAAAAGTAAAATAAAAATTATGTCTATCTGAAGAGGTTCATGTTATCAGATCCTTTACTAAAGCAACTAACTGGAGTCTTATTAACACTCTCAGGCTCCTGTGACTCACTCTCAGCTGAATAAAATCATACTGGAGCTGTTATAATTGTGACCTCATGGTACTGTACAGCTGTAGTTGGTTTGTTTTCATCTGATGGAACTGGGCCACTCCAACAACTCAAATACAGTACTAAGTTGTGGTTGCACAGAATCTGACGAGCAATTGTCATGAGATAGGAATGTCTCTTTGGTTACTAGTCAGATTTTCCCTTCATTTTGACTACATTTATTCATCAACTATGCTGAAAAGGTCCAGGAATATTTATCAGATGTGAATAAACATGCTATAGTATTAATAATCTCATGTTCCAAGGACACTCAGCTGAATAAAATCATCTGGTGTTAGCTGGAATGAAATACTAGTTGTGTCAATTATGAAAGGGTTAATGGTGGCATTATTAACATTCTCAGGTTCCTATACCTACTCTTAGCTGAATATAATGACATGGTAATCACAGGAAATAAAATACAAGTTGTCCCGATCATATGTTAACCCCTTCAGTATGAGGATGTCTTTTATGCTGTTCATGCTACCGTCTGGCAATTCTACTCAGCTTTAGGGAGACATGGAACTGAAGAGGTCAGGTACAGAATTCATTGATATATTCACTACAACATCAATACTGGAGTGACACCTTCATGTGGTGGGACTGATAAAAGCCAAGCTGCTCCATTACCTGGTTGTACAAATGACCCTCAACTCCTTCCCTATCTGCTGCAAAAATGATGGTGGTCTGCAGAAGGACAATTTCAGCCACACAGTTCACCAGGTTCATATTTAGTTGGGCCTCAGTTTGCAACTATAACTATTACTGCTGCTGCTACAAGATGTCTTCCCTAAGTTTAACAAAAATACCTGGAGGAACCATAACAAAAGCAAACCAAAAACAAACATGTCACCTATTTCAAGGGGTTACAATTATCTGTGATAATTCATGGGCTATTCCTTCTCCTACATGCATACAGAGCAAAGGGGCTAAATAAAAGTAATTCTTAATACTACAACCTTTATTTAGTTCAAGATTTTCTTCGTAACATTATAGCAAATTTCATTTAATGCTCTCGGGCTGGACCCTCTCTCAGATGAGTATGTCTGTCTAGCAAGAACTGGAATAGATTAGGCTAACAGACTTATCCTGACAATATGAGGGTTAACAGATGCTTAACACTCTCATCATTCTTTGACTCACTTTTTAGCTGAATATGATCATCTAGCATTAGTCGGAATAGAATATCAACGTTGACCCAGCCATGAAGGGATTATGTGTAAAAGTATTAACACTTGGACTCCTGTGACTCACTCTCAGCTGAAAACTGTGTAATAAATCATCTATCACCGGACAGAATAAAATATGACTTAACTATGCCACCAGTCCTACTGTTCTCAGGCTCTTTTACTCACTCCCTGTAAAATAAACATCTTGCAACAGCTGGAATAAAATACCTGTACTGCCAAAGAGAAGATACAGCCACAAGAGGGTTAAATACATACAAGAAATGATAACTGAAAAGATTGGACCTCTAAAAAATTGTGGGCATCTATGTTTTTAACCCCTATATTACTGGTGGTAGGTGCTGGTGATTATCATCCACTCACTTGATGTAGTGCTGCCTACTTCTTAATTAAGTGGCTACACTGACTGACAAGCCTAGTGTTTTCTTGTAACCTAGTAAACAACTTACAATGCTGGGTCATAACCATACAACCAAATGACATGGACCCTATCATGGTGCCCATGGTAACTGGATGGAAAGATGCAAATGTGCCACCCATCTAGGAACAAAACCTGCATGTTATTCCCCACACCTCTATTGACCACCACTAGGGAACACTGGTTCACCAAATGGAACAGCCCTACAGAGGCAACTGCTTGCCTGTGGGAAATGGGTCTGCTCTGTCTGATTGACAGGGGTTGCTCTGCTACTACTACTACTACAGTACGGTGACACCTTTTATGATTTATTTGTGCTACCATCAGATGGGCTTATTTAGCTTAAGGGAGATTTTTCAAACTAGATAGGTTATAGAAAACCTTCACTAACCACTTCACTACTAGAGATTACACCTTAGCTGAATGAATTGTCTGGGATAGCAAGAATAAAGTCATCATACTGAAGAGGTTAACTACTTGACTATGATGACCTGTTTATTTTATTCTTGCCATGTCAGAATATTCAGTTTACTAGAGACTTTTCAATTTGGAGAAGTTGGATAAAGCCTTCACTTATATTTATTGTGTTATCCCCAGATTTCTGTCAGGTGAAAGGAGATTTTTCAACATGAGAGAATAAGACTGAGCCTTCGGTAATCACATCATTACTAAAGTATTTTTCTAACCTGACAGTAATCCCTCATTCTTTTCAGCTCAGTTGACGGCCAAGGCTGATTTGACAAGTAACCAGAGACTCATTCCTAACTCATAAATGAAGTACATCACACTGCAGACACCCATGACATAGTACACAAGTTGTGGAAAAGGCCCAGTTCCATCATGCAAAACACATGAAAGATCCTTATTACAGTGAATAAAGTAATGTGGGGAGAGCAAGAATTACAAAGTGTGTTACTGTACTGAGCAAGTTAATCCCTTTATTATGATGATTTCATTATATGCATGTTACGTTCAGATGATTTTATTAAGCACTTTGAACTGGAAGGGTAAGATACAGATATCACTAGCCCATAACTACTGGATGCTCTCCTACCCTGACTAAAATCATCTGGCAGCAGTAAAGATAAAATTAAAATATCATCCTGTTAAACCCTATAGATGTAGTTTTTAAATTCTTGCTGCTTTCAGAGATCTTTCAATGTGGGAGAAACTTTCTGAGCTGCAGGAGTAGGATTTAGCCCTCATTAACCCCTTCACTACTACACATCCTTCCTGACATAAGGGTGATATGTGGCTACAAGCTTGATAACTACAGTTCTTTCAACCTTAACATGGCCCAAATTTTTATCCTGTTGCAGCTTTTTTCACATAGCTCATTGACATAAAAATATACTGCTTTGACCCTTCATCCTTTCCATAATACTGCTTAGTGATTAGCATCATGTTCTGCTATTAATCCATTGCTACAGCTCAATATTCAAGATGGTGAGATGACAATGTTAGGCCAAGTTAATCTAAATAATATTATAGCCACACAATTATCACCCTCTGGCAGATGACACTCAGTCACAAGTATATACAGACAGGGCCCAGGTTGAGTTACACTGTTACAGATCATAATACATATATCATAGTTCTTTTTTTTCCAGCAGTTTTCAGCTACTGTTGGGAAATAATCTGCTGGTTTGTGATTTGGTTTAATTTTCAGTCCCACAGAAATTATCACCTGTACAGTACTATGGTCTGCCTCAATATGTGAATCTTAATCAAATAAAACTGCCTGATAGTAGCAAGAAGCATTAAGCTTGCAGTTTTTAGTGAACTGACACCTTTGAGTTTCAAAAATCAATGAAAGCCATCTAAAAGAGCTCCCACAGCCATAACGTAACTCTGTGACAACCTAAAAAACATTCACAGTCTTCATATGGCCCCAGATAATCAACAGACTTAGCATATGCTTGACTGAAGTATAACTTTACAGGATTTAATAATAAACACTGTTACATCATCTCCAAATATGCCTTAAACTAGTGAACTTTGTGATGCTTTATTCATCTGTGAATAATCTAAGCTGGCAAAATCAAAACTGCAAAAACAGGGGATGCCTTCTTTATCTCTACTACAAGAGGGTCATTATGGCAGACAATGTCTTTACAATATCTCAATCTTCTCCTGGACTATGACATGCTACCATAGAATTTATATCCAGGCCCCCAGTTTTACTGCCATGAGGGTCAATAAGGTAGACAATCATATTTTACCATGTCCCATGTTTCCCCTAGCATACAACATACTGTACAACTATCAACTTTACATCCAGGGTCATTTAGGTACACCAATTTACGCTAAATCTCACTCGTCCTAAAATATAACATGTGACCATCAAATTTTCATCCAGGTTCCCAACTGTACTGCTGAGGGTAGGAAGAAGAAAAGTCAGTGATGTCCTCTTGATGTCTAAGACCACAACTTTAGTTGACATTTTCCTGATCTTGATCATTCTTCATTTTTTGCCAAGTTTCAACTTTTGTTCATTTTCTTTCATCTTGTCCTTTCCTGGTTCATCTGTCAACATCTGCAGCTCCTGTGAGGGCTACAAATACAGTAATTACTGTAAGTATACAAGGATCCTCATCACATTATCACGAGCATCTGGAATGCATCCCTGACTTATCAGAAGAACTGCCTGTACAACTGGCCTGGCTTCACAAACACTTACAACAATCTGTCTGTTGTAACTATATATATCTCATCTCATCTCATCTCATTAGCCGTTTGAGTGTCCACTGCAGGACCGGCCTATCCCTACCGAAGCGGGGATGATATAGCCAATGTATCTCTACCAAGTGGCTTAAGCTGTCTGGCAGAGATTGTATGTAGGATGAGAAGTGCTTGTAAGAGTAATTGTAGTGGCTTTGGATGTGTGTGTAGTCTGTGAACCAAGTGTAATCGGCCCGCGCAAGCCGACTGGGTGCAAGCATACTTTATAGTATGCGACACTGGTTCAACCACAGCACCCCTGGTGTCCGCCAAGCAGTACGTGGCCAGAAGAACGCTCCCAAAGCTTATTACCCTGGCGGGGCACGAACCCTCAGTCTTCAGTGTACGAAAACACACACTTTACCACTATACCACAGAGGCTCCGTATATATATATATATATATATATATATATATATATATATACTGTATATCCACTCACTCGATGATATATATATATACCGTATATCCACTCACTCGACGTAGTGCTGCTCTCGGGTGTCTGCCCTTTCCTCTCCATCCTTCATTCCTTCCTTTCTCTTCTGTCTTTCTTTCCTTCACTCTTTCCTCTTCCTTCAGCCTGTGGGTGACTCTACACTGAGTGACATGCCAAATGGTTTCCTGTACACCAGGAAAGCATTTACTACGCTGGGTGGTAACCATATAACCAGATTTTGGCGCCTGGTGGTTTTAGTGGGTAATTATTGCGCTCCAATCGGATTGAGCCGGTGAAGGTGTATATCCAAGGGGTGGTTGGGGTTGACTGCTCATGTAATACCACTCAGGGATGAGCGAGGCTGGTCACTCTCATCTTAAATGTCGGGACCAACTGCCTAGCCCCGAGCTCCTACGCTCCTCATGGGGCAGTGTAGGATTGGATGATGGATGGATGGATGGATATATATATATATATATATATATATATATATATATATATACAGTACAGTCACTACTTTTGCGCCTAATTGGTACCGCAATTGTGGCGCGAAAGTTAAGCTCACGACAATCATGCGTATACTTTACACGTTATAAGTGGTAATTGGTTCCGAGGTCAGCCACCTCATTCCCCCTTAGCTATCCATTAATGACACAATACCCCTACTATAAATTACATACAGTTATTCAGACATATATTACTGAACAAAGAATTTACTGACACAGACACTTACGCTGAACTGCTTGATGGGGCTTGAAGACGAGTTCTGAGGCTGAGAGCGGTGGTTAGTTACCACCTGCCCCCTCACTGCTCCCCGCCACCACTGCTGAGTCCCCCACACCACCAATTCCCAATCCTTCAACATCAAAGCCCTCAAAATCCAGTGGGAGCTCATCAAGCTCCCCAGTGTCGTCAATGTCCTCGTCCACAGCACCTTCGTCCTCCCCAGCCTGTATGTTCTCCAAATCCCGGATTTGTTGAATATGAGAGGACAGGAATGATGTTATTAGAGTCTGATGACGTGCATGAACTCTGTCATTGAAAAGATCCTTGTAATTAGCCAGATGTCTATCCACCATCGGGAGGAAAGTGTCCCTGATCTCTGTCCTCCTATCATATTCCTCAATTTGCTCTTTCAAACGAGCAGTGGTTGCCAGCAAGACTGTGATTTGGTGAGATGTTGGCTCACCTGGTGGGACAGGTAAGGGTTCCTGAACTTCGTTGTCATTGACTCGTTCGTCTGTTTCCAACATCTCCTCAATGGTCGGTTCAAAACAAGTGACTGCGGGGATGCGGGGGCTCCCGAAAATCGTAGGAAAATTGTGAGACTCCTAGGAAAAAAACATTCTCTTGCCATTGTAAAACGAAATTTCGCGAGAGTATATATCGCGAAAATAGTGACTGTACTGTATATATATATATATATATATATATATATATATATATATATATATATATACAGTATATATATATATATATATATATATATATATATATATCAATGACCTTCTAAGCTGTACATCTAACCCTATCCACTCATACGCTGATGACTCCACCCTTCACCTTTCCATTTGGTGCCTGCAATGTCCATCTCAGCATTTACATCAACAAACAAGGGATGAGGCTATGGCACACCTAATGTCTGACTTGGCTCGTATCTCTGACTGAGGAAAAAATAATCTGGTTGTTTTTAACCCCTTAACCGTGGGGCGTCACTTTCATGACGCTCGGGCACAATGGATCATACCGTGGGGTGTCACTTTTGTGATTCCGTTACATTGAATTCACCTGGGCTTTCAGGTGGTGACTTGTATCATCTATCAGTACTGCCAGTGTCCAGCAATAGTCAATGCTGCTAATGTCATCTGTACTCCCATCCACTGTTGAAAATTTAGCCATTTTTCCCTGTTCTTGACTCCCCTCCCTACCTCCCCTCCATTACCCTCTCCTCTCCCTTGCCCGGACGCACTGTGCTACGCAAATCTTGCCCGGATTTTTCCACTGATTTCATCCATTCAAATGAGCCCTATGCCTATTCTTATATAAAATAATATATATAAAAAAGGAAAAAGGTAACTGATAGTGCTATACATCTGGAATTGGCTAATTATCACCTGGCAACACCCCATGTGCACCTGTTTGCTAATTTTCCCTGGTTATTTCCCCTTGAAATATGCCGTATGACCTATTCTCGTAATAAAAATATATATAAGAAAGGAAGGGAGAAGCCTAAGTGATATTTACATTCACCTGGAACTACCTAATTTATTATGTATTGTCCAGATTTCCTGCCAATCATTTCATAGCATATAAATTAGCAGCTATCACCACACTGACACTGTCAACCCTTGCCTGCCCATATACACCACGTCATTCAGTTTAGTGTCATCTTTCGAGGTGAAACCATGTCGGATTCTCGCCCCTCCATTTCTGCCGCTTCTGCGCCCATTGCAACGGGCCCTGTGACCTCTACCCCTACTAAACCTCATGTGGGAAGGGGTCAAGGACTAAGTGACTCTGCTGTGGAACATGAACTGGCTGATTTATCAATGATAATGATGGACAGTGACTTTGATCTTTTGGGTGAATCGTGTGATGAGCCTGAGGAGGAAATGGTGACAGAAACTGCCAGTATGAGTGCTTCAATGTCCCAAGTTCGTCCTGGCTCCAAGGGAAAGGGGCCCTTAGTGCAGCAAGGGAAGGAATTTGGGAAGGGAGTGAAAAGGAAGCGGGTTAGCCCCGGAACAATGGCCCCGCGTGACCCAGCCCGCCATGAGTCCCGAGGTGAATCACCTCCCCGCTCTCCCAGCCCCCCTTCACTAATATCTTCCACCTCTTCAGCCAAAATTTCTCCTGAATCTTCGTCGTTGGAGTCTCCACCAGCACCTACAGTGAAGGCAGGCCGTAGGGGACGAGGTAAATCCCTTACTCGTCGTAAAGGTAGACTAGCTTCTAGTGTAAGGGCTGCTGGTGGTACACGGCAACCTAGGGTCAGTCGAAGTGACCTTGAAACAGCCCAGTCTGCCTCACAGCCACCCTCACTCAGCCTACACTGCCATGACAGGGAACCCTGGACGCCTTCGTGTGGACGAAAGGTTCCGATTTTGTCACGGAACAACTCCACTTCAACAAGAGTTCCTCAGGGATACAGCCTGCCTTCACTCGTGACGAGGATGCTGAGTGTGTGGACTACCTTTTGGCCTTCCTTGATGACGAAGTCATGCAGCACATATGTGATTAGACCAACAGGTACGAGTCACAACGTGCTGCAAGTGGTGCAGGTGCAGCGAAAATGCAACAGTGGACCGTGCCTGGAGTGCAGGAACTGTATGTGTTCTTTGCCCTCATGCTTATCACGCCACATTCAAAGAAGCATAAGTTGGAAGATTAGTGGTCCATGGATCCCTTACTACTTTCACCCACCTTCAATAAGTACATGACCAGAGATCGCTTCCGCAACATCATGGGAAACCGACACTTCACCAACAACGATGTACCTTCCCAGACTGACCCACTCTGGAAGATCTGGGAGATTCTGAACAGAATGAAGGATATATTTATGTCATTCTTCCACTCATTTCAGAAGGTTGTCATAGATGAATCCTTGGTTCTGTTCAGAAGACGTCTGAGGTTCTACAGTACATTCCAAGCAAACGTCATCGGTTTGGAATCAAGTTCTTTGTACTGTGCGACAGTAAGATGGGGTACATCCTTGACTTCGTCATCTATTCAGCCAGCACTGTCGATCTGGACAAAACACACCCCCTTGGCTTCTCAGGCTGTGTAGTGAAAGTGCTGCTTGAAAGGTATTTTGGTGGGAATCATGTGCTGTATACTGACAACTATTATACAGCACCAAAACTTGCTAAATACCTTTCACAGCATGGTATCAGCTCCTGTGGCCCTGTCAAGAGTAATCATGCCAACTTCCCAAAATTCCCCGAGGCAGGAAATTCGCAGTGAGGAGACGTGCACCTACGCAAGTCTGAGAAGATGCTGGCAATACGGTGGCATGACAAAAGGGTCGTGCACATGCTCACCACCATACACAAGGGGGAACTGAAAGACAGTGGGAAGGTCGACCGTAGGACAGACGAACCTGTTATGAAACCTGATGCTGTCACTGACTACAATATCAACATGCGGCTGATGGACAAGTCTGACATGATGATTGGAGAGATCGACTGCCTCAGGAAGAATATTAGGTGGTACGGGAAAGTGTTTCTGCATCTCACTGACATGACGATGCTGAACGCCTTCATCCTGCACAAGATGAAGGTAAAGCCAACCAAGTCCTTCTCCCTGAGGTTGTTCGCCAGGACTTGTGTTCAGCAGCTGCTTGAGAGGTATGGTAGGGTGACAGCAACAGCTTCAAGGCACCATTCTGTTAGACTTCCTGACAGACTTGAGCAGAGGGCGTACATGGATCGGCACAGACTGGTGCAAATGCCTACCACAATGAAGAGGAAGGCTGTGATCCGAAGGTGCCAGGTGTGTGCACATACCACCAGATGCACACCGGAGCACAAACACACCTAATGGCAGTGTGCTGAGTGCCAGGTTCCTCTCTGTGTAACCTGCTTTTTTGATTACCACAGCCTGAAGCATTTCTAAAACAATGCAAGTGGAAATGTAAATAATGTGTAAATAATGTGTAAATAGCAAGTGAAAGCAATGGATGTAAATATGACTGAGCAGTGGAAAATAGTTTTATAAGTTACTGCAAGTGACAGTGATTAACACAGTGAAAATAAAATAGAAATGTAAATAATGTAAATACAATAGAAAATGTAAATAGAAATGTAAATAATTAGTAATATAAGAATATGGGTACAAATACTTGGAGTAATGACAGTGAAAGTGAAAGCTTCGCTCTCTACGTAGTTTACTGAACGAGAAAGTGAATACCTGAAGTGATAATAAACTACTATTACTGAAGGCAACTTATGGATAAATACTATAGATATATATAAGTGTCATAAAGTACTAGGAATATAAAGGGTGAGTGTGTTTATGAATAATAAATGACAGAATACCAGCAGGGAACGAGCACGGGTGGGAAGCTGGTACACGCTCGTAATTTACATTGCTTTCACAGTTTTTTTTTTTTTTTGAAGTATGGATTCCAATCTACTTGATAATCATAGAATAATGTTTCTAGTGATAATCTCAGGGTGTGGTAATTATATTACAGGGTGTCGGGAAGTGAACAGTGGAGACTTTGTTACCCAACTTCAGAAGTCTCCACAAGTCCTATGGTAGTTGACGAAGGCTCAACAAACATCCCAGGAGAAAGCTGAAGGTATGTGTCATATGCATATGTAATTATAATATTCTATGACTAATAACTGATTTTTGGCAAATATTTTTAAAAAGTTAGTCGAAGCGCGATTATCCCTGCGGGATGTGTGGAGAGGATGGAGGGTGAAAGACTGACGAAGAGAGTGTATGTGAGTGAGGTGGAGGGGGGATGAGGGAGGGGGAGGCCGAGGATGAGATGGAGGGATGGGGTGGAGAGGTATATGAGAGAGGGGGGTGTGAGTTGGGAGCAGGGCAGTGAAATGGCGGGGGACAGGGTGACGTGGAGGTGATTTGTTTGTGGCCACCCCAAACGGGATTGAGGCGTCTGGCAATACACAGATAGATAGACGTGCAGGGACAGCTTCCAACATCCCCGCGGTTAAGGGGTTTATGCATCAAAGACTCAGTTTTTACACCTATCAACCCGATAAAATCTTCCACAGGGATACCCACTAACGTTTAATAATATTCAGCTTAATCCTGCATCATCCTTGAACATGCTTGGGGTTTCATTTACTCGGGACTTATCTTGGAAAGATCATATTACATCTCTTGTAAAATCTGCTTCCAAGAGATTAGGTGTGCTATGCTGACTCCATTCCTTCTTTACCCCTGCACAATTGTTGACTCTATACAGGGGTTTTGTCCACCCCTGTGTGGAGTACAACTCTCATGTGTGGGGAGGCTCCCCACATACAGCTCTTCTCAATAGGGTGGACTCAAAGGCTTTTCGTCTCATTAACTCTCCTCCTCTTGCTGACTCCCTTCAACCTCTGTCTCTTCGCTGCACTGTTACATCTTTATCTCTTTTCTATCGCTGCTTCAGTGGTCACTGCTCTTCTGAACTGTCTGCATGCATTCCTCCAACTCTACAACAGGCGCGTAGCACCCGTCTAGCAGCAAACTCTCATCTCTTTTCTGTCTAACTCTCTAATGCAAGAGTTAACCGTTACTCCCAGTCTTTCATTTATGCAACTGGTCAACTCTGGAACTGTCTCCCTCTGTCTGTATTTCCTGCTTCCTATGATCTTCAGTCTTTCAAACGCAGCATGTCCAGGCATCTCGAAATGATCAAATCTTGAATTTGGCTCTCTCTTGTATTTTGTTTTTCTCTTGGAAGGAACGATAATAGCGGGCCCACGGCCTTTGGATCCCTCTTCCTCGCATTAAAAAAATATATATATATATATATTTTTTTTTTTTATAGGAAAGAAGCAAATAGGATCTTCCAAAATTTTTAGTTCCTCTTGCAAAAATCAATATGGGTTACAAGGTTACAACACAAATTACCACAGTAAAACCAAAAGGTGAGAATAGTGGGTAATAAGTCTTTCCTCACACCCTCTTATGGCAGGGAAAGTCATGATGGTAAGGATGATGATGAGGATAATGACTGCAGTACAAAACAATGTTTTAACAAAGCCTGACTGCAAAATAGATAACAGAAACTTCCCAACCAATAAGGGTACAAGTAATTTAATTTTTAATTTTCTCATAGTAACAGAGTTTAGCCAGACTGTCCTTCACCCCATCAGTTCAAGGATGTATTGCTTACTTTATTTGTAACTGAGATGCTAACAAAGGCAACTTGAGTTCAACCCTGGTTGTGTGGCCCTTTCTGGAGGCAGGGTGGCTCAGTGGTAGAGTGCCTGACTCGAAACCTAAGGGTAGAGAGTTCGCACCCTGCCTGAGCCACCCTGCTGGGAGAGGTAGCACTCTCCCGTCACCCCAGCAGTGTAACAGTCATGCCTCAGTGGGTTAAAGTGCTCTGGCCGAAGGTTCGGAGGTTTGAGACCACCCGAGGGTCACTGGTAGACATCATGGAGGGCATCCGGTCATAAAGTGCTACACATTCTTAAGCCTAATTCCCCTACCCAGGGGCAATGCCTTGGTCCTTATCGAAAAAAGGGGACACAGCTTGAAAGAGAGAGAGAGAGAAAAAAAAATAAACAACCTTGACTATCCTACCACAGTATAAGTAAGCCTTGCTCACCTGGGGTTGTATTCTCCTAGGGTTAGTAATTTTGTAGCATCTTTTCCTTACCAGTTTATTTTTTGATGTAGCACATTAATATATTTTTTCATGTTACTCATGGAGTCTCTGTTAATATTAAAGGCATAAATAACATCCAAATGCATAATATTGCTTCATATGCATAATAAATTGCTAAGCTAAAGAATGTCCTATGCCAATGAGAAGACAACACCTGCTGGCTGCAACTCTCCAGACTGCTTGCTCTTTTGCAGCATCTGTGGTTAGTCCCTCTACCCCGAGCTACTTGGTGCTGGATATGGACACCTTCATGAGGTGACATCAATATAACCAGGTACATCCCACTCCCTGGTTATACAAATGTCCCTTAACTCCCTCCCTATCCCCTGAAAGAAAGTGAACTGCAGAAGGGAAGTTTCAGCTTCCAATCCACTGGGTTCACATTTCAGATGAGCCTGGGGCCACAAAAACATCAAACTTTTCTCTGAGGACCTGAAGCGGTGGCATCTTTGCCGTGGGTCTACCCACCAGAGGCTGTCGGAGCAGAGGAGGGGGACAGCATGGGGGCCAAACCACCGAAAACCCCCCCGGCCCCTCATGGGGCTGTTCGGCCAGACTGTCTAGTGAACAACTACTACTACTACTTTTCTCTGCTCCCTCCATATTATCAGTAATCAATACATCAGCATATACAGTACTGTAATTTTTTTTTTATTTGCAATTTTCCCTTTAATATTTTGTAGTACAGTATCCTAGTTTCAGGCACCTACAAGTAACACTGGATTAGAATTTGGCATTACCATTTAACTGCTTAATTACACAATGGGTCATAATCTAGGTGGCATTGGGGATTTCATAACACCTCTTCCTTATCCCCTTTTCTTTATTCAACATTTTCCAGTGAGTATTTACCGGAATATCTCTTTAACATCGAAACAGTATGCTTCAAAACTTGTAAGAGGATACTGAGGTGTAATGTACATAGCTAAGCCTCATTAAGGAAGAAACTTAAAAAAAAAATAAATAAAAAAAACTACAGTACTGTATTAACATGACCCAAAGACTGTAACTCAAACTCACCCACAGCATGCAGAAGATAAATGGTGAACCTATTTATAGGTGGTGAAAGGTGGCTTGCTCAGATCACCCATGCCCAGCAGACTGCTATTTCCACCCAGATTTATCATCACAATCCTGCAAAGTGTTAGCAGGAGTAAACTAAGCTGGTTTGGCCATAGAAAGAGAATGAAGAGTGAAAAAGTGACTAGGAAAGTGTATATGAGTGAGGTGAGGTGCATGGGGAGGTAGATGGACTGGGAGTCTGATGTTGAGGATGTGGAGAGGAGTCTGAATGAGAATGGTGAGAGATAGAAGGAATGCAACCTGAAGGCAGATGACATGGGGACAAAGAGGTGATTTACTCATGGGCATCCTATTCCTGAGTTATGACATCTGGTTACAGATAAAGACACAGAGAGAAATAGACAGACATATAAATAAACAGACAGACAAATACATAGACAACGTGCTACAATGTCTCCTTAACTAACAGGAATAAAGAACAGTTTCTGTAATAGTCGTTTGCTCTCACTACATCATTCAACATTGTTTTGTGTATATTATCTCTGAATCATAAAGTCTTCTTATAAGCATTCAGTATTATGAATACTGTAAGCTAACTGCGATCATAAAGTCGTCTAATAAACATTCCACAATAAGATCACTGCATGGGTAACTATAAATGAAGGGGTGCCCTGTTACTTATCACACTAAGGTCAAAGTATGGCACTGGCAACTATAAATAACACACACAAAAATCCAACACCACCCCATTTGAGAGGTACACACCCAAGGCTAGACTACCATGGTCCAGTACATTTATGGGTACACGACCAGCCTACTTCCCCTGATGGTATTACATGATCAAAAACCCTCCAGTCACCTCATGGGGACTGTACCAATGCAAGGCCATCACTTTGACAAGGGAATTCTCACCACTAGACAACTAAGCAATAAGAGAGAGAAAAAAAGTCTAGATGTTTATGCTTGTGAGGTGTACCCAGGATTTGTGGGCTTATGAAACACTGTAGGTTCAGGAATCCAGACCCTGTACTACTTATGCTAGCTGTAAAAAATAAATAAATAAATAAAAATATCAAACATATTGGAACCTTTTTAAATAATACATTATCATCCCAACCCTTAATCCTCCTAAATAATCAGGTAAGGTAGGAGCCATAAACTAAGAAAAAGACAGCTAAATGGAAGAACAATTAACAGCACACTCAGTAATAAGGGTCACATAAGCATTCATACATCAGTCAAACCTTCTGAACCTTGACTCCATTATCTGCCATATTTTTTGTTACTTTATACATGCACTTCAAATGCACCTGTCAGATAGTCATTCTATTCATGAACATAAGACAAGTCCTTAGGCATAATTTTATGATGTGCTCAGTCACACACACACACACCCGCTCCAACACGAATATCCATATGCAGTCCCTCACCCTACACTCCTTTGCCATACGTGGGGGACTGGTTCTCCAAAGCTTAAAACAAGAGGTCTGGTGGTAAAGGTAAAGATATGGTAAAGATGGGGGAAGATGCTATGAGGTGCTCATCTCTGTATCTTTGGTCTTTGAACCTGTGGCTAGTTATCCACCCATTTCCTTGGATACAAGGCCACTGTACTGTATCACTCAAGTTACCACTGTTACCTCCCTTGGGGTTACCAGATATACTGTATTATTCATTTTACCTACCAACCAACACAGTGTAGACAAATCATAGCAAATGGCACCAGCCACACACACCAGTGCTCAAGCCCTGGCACTGACTGGCTGGCAATTTCATGGCAGCAACACTAACCACTCAGATTCTGCAGCACGCTGGAAGAAAATATAATGGTGTCATCACAAGAAGGAAAATATTATATTGCTTTCAAAGCTATGCTAGGTCTTATCAGGTTTATTTTTTGCAATATCTAGAAAGAACGTGTACAACTTAACTCAAAAACCACGATGACATTTTTCCCTGCTTCTATCTCAATTTTACGATGAACACAGAGGTTCGTAAACTCCATAACACTGCATGCCAAAGTAGCTCTGATAAATGTTAAGCTCATTTATAGATGGTATGCACATGATGTCACAATCCCCTGATAAACAATAACAAACTGCTGCTGGCCGTGGCTGCCTAGCAAACTGCAAGGATGGCGAAGTGGTGTTGAGCATTTGGCTGCTCAAATAAGGAAGGTAGAGACAATGTCCCCTTTTATAGATTTCCTGTCCAGACTAGAAACAGAAAAGGAGGGACTGAAAGGGTTATAAATCACAGGAAATTGTGGGTAAATGCTGTCAAGAGAGCAGCAGTCGTTCAACTTCCAATGTTTGGCAGCCTTCACATGACATTGTGCAGTGCACATTTCATATCAGGTAAGTTTTAAAATATTGTATTAAACTATTAATGATACCTTATAGATACCAGGTTTTATTTAATGTAAGATATAGAGACTGGGCTTAGGAAACCTTCAGGTGCAGTCCAATTATGTAGGGTAACAAAATCATGTGAAACTATCAGTAGAAAATTCACACATTGGTTAGTGTACGGTAGTTATTTATGCCATAATTGAATCGATTAGTGTGTAAAATTGCAGGAGAGAGGGAGAGACTAAGAACATACATGAAAATAGTTACTAACTTAATGTCTGTCCTTAGTCACTCCCTCTCTCCTGCAGTATTACACACTTATACAGTTATGGCATAGCTAACACTATAACCAATATGTGGATTATTTTATTCTTAAGATTGGGAAAGGTTAGGCATTTCTCCACCGCAGCAGACCATGGTCCACACATGAAGCCTAACTCAGAATTATCACCGTGTTTCCCTACCATGTTCTGTTGCTGTTTTTGGAAGGATAAAAGATAAAGGTTAAGTTTGGATAATATGATTAAGTTTGGATGGACGAAGAGAGTGTATGTGAGTGAGGTGGAGGGGGGAAGAGGGAGGGGGAGGCTGAGGATGAGATGGAGGGATGGGGTAGAGAGGTATATGAGAGAGAGGGGTGTGAGTTGGGAGCGGGGCAATGAAATGGCAGGGGACAGGGCGACATGGAGGTGATTTGTTTGTGGCCACCCCGAACGGGATTCAGGCGTCTGGCAATAGATAGATATTTTTTGTGGAGAAAGATTGTCGTTTTTCCACTGTATTACTTATTAGATGACAAATAATTTCAAAAGAGATGTACATGAACAGTATTGCTGTTATGCTTCTGTTAGACAAATCCTTAACCATTACTTGATCCTTCAGCATCTTTTATGGCTGACTGGTTAGCTTGGAGCTCTAGTATCCTAGAACACTCAAGTGCACTTCCACCCCAAGGAAATTCAACCGAATTTCATGACAATTTATTAACCCGCCCCATCCCGACCACTTTTCCACCACTGACTCCCCCCAATCCTGACCATTTTTGGAAAAATTTTTTTTGGCTCAAACCTCTGCTTTTGGTGAGAAACATCGAAAATTCATAGAGAAATTGCTCACCTGAGGTTTAAAATACTCAATACAGGTAGGAGTACCTCCTTACCTTACTGGGTTTTCTAACAGGCTGGCACAAAAAAAAACGAGTTCTATGGGAGGATAACTATTTCACACCACTCATAAATGGTATTTATTTATTTACTTGGTACGAATTTATATGTAGTACAAGAATATATTGGTTTTCAAGCAGTAATATAGGCATTATAAGCATTGTTTCACTCACTAAATCATCACCATACCTGACCTTTTTTTGCCACATTACCTGATCATTATTTCTGACTGTTTCTTCCTCTAATGCTATGTAAAGTTTGTCCTCCACATTGTCATTGATTGGGGAATCACTCTGGCCCTGAATTTCGTACCGTTGCATGACATGGCTTTACTGGCAAGGTCACTGATAACAGGTGAATTGCTGAGACAATGGCATGCCGGGATGGGGAGGAGGTCATGCTGGGTAAGGCATTGTCCCTGCCTGGCATCTTGTAGAGGAAGGTGTCATGTATATACATACCAAAAATCACTCGCGAAAATTGAAAATTGTGCAAATTAGGGACCTTGCAATTGATTCGCGTTTATGTACGTCGACGGGATTGGCAGTGACAAAACGTGTGGACATTAAAGAACGTCGACGGGATGCTGCGGGTTAAGGTTGTTGTGAAGAAAAGATTACCAATGTTATAGTCTAAAGTCAAGAAATATAACATCCTGGACTTCTCAGCTGTAAAGAAAACAAAGAACTGTCATTATGCTATCACTGGTGTTGTTTGGGAGGATGAGAACTGAGTCAGACGTGGTCCAGTTTGATTGTAACCCATATAGTGTTTAGTATGTACAGGTATGTACAGCAAAGCGAAGTGTTTTGTTACTTATGTGATTTTCTTCTGCAAGAGACAGATTTCCTATGGATTTAATACATTTTGTGATGACTGACTGACTGAATTGTCACCCCACTTTATGTGGGATATTTCCTATGAAGTTAAAAATCATACAGATACACCCCCTCTCATACTTTTCTTTTTAATGCAAGGTGTTTGGCCAAGGGCATAAAAAATTACTAGACAAAAAAGCCTACTGAGTGCCACTCCCCCCAGAAAGAAAGTAATGAGAAGGAGAAAACCAAAACGATGGCCAATTTAGCTGTAGACGTGTCCAGACACCCCTCTTAAATGAGTTCAAGTCATAGGTAGGTGAAAAAATAGAGAAAAGACGAGACTAAAGTACCTGACCTAACCTAATGTAACCTAATCTACCCTAACCTACTATGTTTAGCTGGAGCTCAGGTTAGGTTAGGGTTGGGTAGGATGGAATGGGAAGGGAAGGGAAGGGTAGGGTAGGGTAGGGTAGGGTAGGGTAGGTTAGATTAGCTTAAATGTGAAATATTTGGGCTTTCACCAAATTCAGATTCTTATGGAAATTACATAATTCTGGACACAAACAGACGAACTTCATTAAATTATCCTACCTTAGCTGTTATGATGCACACTGTAGAAGCATTCCCTTGCTTGATGTCTGCTATAACTCTCTGACCCATCCAGCAACAAAGTACTTGTAGGCCTCCAGACTTTTGTATGCTCTCAGTTCCTTATGATTATATACACTTTTGAAGTTTATTAAGTATTGGTATATGTCACTGTGGCTTAAGTCTGGTAGATCGCCACCATGCTGAGTCGGGATGTTTTTCCACTTGTTCCGCGGTATGTGATACGGGTCTATATTACTTATTTCTTTGCACTTTTCACAATATCGGGACACAGATTCAGAGTTCAACATTTGAAGAGCATAATTTGATTATGAACACCATCAATAACTTTTCCTGCAATACTGAATGAGCTCAATGTGAATAACTGCTCTGCTTGGTTCTTGGTGTTGAGTTAGGGCTTTCATTTCCGAGGGGGTCGGAGGAGCCCTTCCGGTGGCTTATGGGGAAGATGTCTTGCCTAGATGCGATGCAGTTGCCTGGACTTCCTTAAGAAGACGCACACCAAACGAATGACAGGATACCTTAGGGGACTGTTCAGACCCACACCTCCATGGAGTACTGGCAGAGTGAAGTCTCGTACACCTAAGACAGACAGACGATCCCTCAATTCTGTGCGCATGGAGTGAAATCTTGGACAGTGCAAAAGAAAGTGGGCAATTGTTTCCTCTTGATCTCTGCACCACTGGCAGTAAGGGTCCGGCACCAGGCGTAAGCGGTGGAGATGGGACGCCAGACCAACGTGTCCAATGCGCAGTCTGGTGAGTGCCATGTCCAAGGCACGAGCAGTGGAACGGGCCCAAGGGTGACAAGAGGAGTCTGTGCGGTAAGCCCCTAAGGTGGAGGAGGGGAGCTCTGCTGCCAATTCTGAGTCCCAGGCCTTTCCACTAGCAACCGTCAGAAGCCTGCTACAAGTTGCCTCTTGAAGTGGTAGAGTCTCCACTGCTGCTGAGGTCAAAGCCAGCCTTGCAGCCCTGTCAACTATCTCGTTGCCCTGATGCCCACATGAGATGGTATCCACTGTAGGTGAAGTACCCAATTCTCCTGGAGAAGTTGACTCAGCAGGGTCTGGATCTCATAGAGGAGATGTCTCGCTGACTGTGCCTTGGGGGACACAATAAGGTGCAATGCTGCCAGACAGTCTGTATAAATGACCACCTTCTGGGGTTGGAGATGTGCCTTGATGAAGGCCAAGGCCTTGAAGAGGGCAAAAAGTTCCGACGTGACACTATCATGAAGTGCAGCCAAGCGCCATGTTTGGCAGAGAGAAAGGTCTACTAAGTATATTGCCGCAGCAGATGCTGCGGGTGTTGTGGTGTGTGAAACGTCAGTAAATACTTCAAAGTATCCCGCATACACCGTGTCCGACAGCTCTCTGTACAATGCTGGTGCTAGATGTCCATCCTGAGATTTGTCAAAAGACTCTGACAGGCAGAATGATACTAGAGATGAGAGGTCCCTCCAAGGCGGTGTTGGGGGCACTGAGGGGAGGGGCTGACGGAGTGGTGGTGGCAGCGAGAGGGACCTGTACGCCCAGAGAGCCCTGATCAAGAGTGGCTGGTGGGACCTCACAGGCCAAGCAGGATGTGACAAAATGACACCCGCCTCCTCGAAGAGCACTGGTAGAGGGTGGTGGCGGGAGGAGTGTTGTATGGCCTGGTAGCGGCGGCAAACGAGCTTCGACCTGGTGACATGTAGAGGAGGGACACCACTCTCCGCCTGCAAGGACAGCACGGGGGAAGAACAAAATGCGCCCAGGGCAATGCGTAGGGCGGCGTTTTGTATCGGGTCAAGTTTTTGCAACTGAGTGGAGGATGCTGAACCATAAACTGAGCACCCGTAGTTGATCTTTCCCAAGATGGCAGCACGGTAGTAGCCTAAAAGCAGGTCACGGTTGGCACCCCATTTAGACCCTGCTACACTCTTCATGACGTCTAGCCTCTTGGCGCAGGATGTTCGGAGGTATTCTCTGGTGACGCCACGTAAGGACTGGCCCATCCAGATGAAGTCCCAAGAAGGTGTGAGTACGGACTACAGGAGGAGATTCAGTGCCTATCCTGACCACCGGCTGAGATGGCATGCGACGGCTGAGATGGCATGCGACGCAAGGTGAAGGCCATCACGGCACACTTTGACACCCCGATCTCCAGATCCCATTGGTGAACCCAGTCCTCTAGAGTTGAGACAGCCGCCTAAAGTCTCCTCTGTGCACCTTCCATGGTGGTGTCCCTGCTAATGATAGTCACATCATCTGCATAAACCAATGTGGAGACGTCCGGATGGTTGGGCAGGTCTGACATCAAAACATTGAAAAGCAAGGGGCTGAGAACTGAGCCTTGGGGCACCCCTCTACGGATGGGACGAGGAAAGGAAATGGCCCCACCAACAGATACGACATAACTCCTGCCATCAAGATAGTTGACAAACCACGCCAACACTGAACCAGAAACCCCAAGGCGGGAGAGCTTATACAGGATGCCAGTATGTGGCGATGAGTATAACTGCTCTGCGTGTAGAGGGGAAGAAACCCTGTTTGTTTACATTTCGCCACGGCCAGACTCGAGACCACGTGTATGCTGTATACAAACATACTTTCACTTTACGACTGGCTGAAAGTTTTGATGGAGTGCACCTTAACATAAACCATAAAATTTATTTTCAAAACTTTTCCTGAACATAGTCTGTGCCCTAAGAATTACTGTATCATTCAACATCAATATATGAAATATAGTTACACTGCAGTGCAAGATAAACAGTATAAACAATGGACAAAATAAAGACAAAAGTACGTGTATGACAACCTAACCCAACCGAAAATTTCACAATATTTGTACAGTACTTTATGTTTCTGCCAATCAGCAGCAAAGCATAGAAACACCAAACCTAATACATATCCCAAAACTACAGCCTTTCCCAAGCATGACAGTGCCTAACTTTGCTTTTTGGCTAAGAAGAAAAAAAAAAGTACTGTATGAAACAAATACGAGGTAACGTCTTCATCTTTTCAATGCTGACACAAACGACAGTTTAAATCTGTATTACATATGCCTCAGAGTAGTTACTTTTCGGTACTGGTTAAAATAAATTCTGAAGGACCTGATTTATAAATTTTGCCTGTGTATAGGTGCCCCTCTGAGTACTGTGTATGTCTTGCCCCATTCCCCACACCACGAGCCTGTGCGGTTGAAGTTTGCGCTTATGGCATATTGGCATTGGCGTATCACAAGTGGACGGAGCGTCGTGGTGCGAGGGTGTCGGATAGAGCTGTGATGACAGGATGACTTCATTCGCATGTCAGCAGGACATTACAGGTAAGAAAATGTGGTCTACATAATTATGTAGGAGTTTAGTTTTGTAGGTCAAATGAAATTGTTTACCAGGAGGAAAGAAAAGCAAGGTAGCTTCTCGAATAGGAAACGTCCCGGGTATGCTGTCAGCATCTTATATACGCCACTTAAGAAAATCTGGTACCAACATGCAGAGCTTTTATTTTCATGTTGAAGACAAGGAACAGGTAGCGAGAGGGGCTTGAAAATAGTAAGAAAGTACTCCAGCGGCACATCATCACATTGTGACAACTCCATTCAGAACTGATGCCACTAGTAATTTGAGATATAGGCCGATTGTTATAATAATTATAGTGACTGTCTTAGCAGGCAAGGGAGTTTGATTACATCGTTGTTTAGTTTCACAGTTTTGAGTTTACCGTATTAGATATGATTGGATAAGTTAAGACTTTATTTTCAGGGTATATAGTAGTCGGTGTCATAATTAGGCCTACTAGTATTTCATTGCTAGTTTGATAGAAGGATTAGTGTAGAAATAGGCGACTCAATACTTCAGTGTCATATCAGAGTTTATGCTGTACTGTTTTTACGTTAGTGTAAAATGTTAAAGTGATACAGGAATTTTCAGGGTAGGTTATGTGTACAAGTGATAAAATAACTTCCAGCTTATGTTTAGCTCCACCTATACTTTCTGCCAGTTGTCTGTCTTTCAAAACACTTGTCATAAGGTGAAAGTCGGTGTTACTAGATAATGTCAGGCGGTACCTGTATAGGAAGATTCAACTTTTCTTTGTTTACTTATTCTGTTGTATAACTTTTCAGGTAGAAGGTGACAAGAGGATGCGAGGGAGAACTGCATGTTGGAAGAGGAGTTGTTACCGAGGAGGGACAGAAATACATATACTTGGAGGTGCTACTTTAGAGACAGTCCCTTACATGATGCATTTTCAGGTAATAAATACTGTATGTAAGTTTTATTTATTTTTTTGAGTAATGCAACATTATTTTATTGAGTTACCAGCATGTTAGGACATTCCAGATTACAGGAATTAAAAAGTCAGAAATCCCCTCAACCCAGTTATGTTTTTAGAAATTTATATTGTGGTGTATGGTATATATGTTAAAATTCTGGTTAAGGGCAAATAATTATATTTGCCTGAAGTTGCATGTGCCCAGGCTTTAGAAGAAGAAAAAAAAAGTTTCATATTACCCCTTTAAAGTTACTAGGACCTTAGTACATGTAGGGGAAGATGGCCAGCCACTTTCCCATGATGGCAGATGAGAAAACTTCCAGTCACCTTTTAGGGATCTTATGTATGCAAGGCTGTCACTCCAAGGTGGTTTTTAGTGATTTCAAAGTATCTGCTATTATCTGTCTATCTGTTATCTTCCCCTCCCTCCTTAGTCTGTAGCTTAAGGACTGGGGAAAAGCTACTCAGTCCCAACATAACACAAGGTTGACCAGCATCACTTGCCTCTAAATGGTAATATGTGAGCATTAAACACCAACCACCTGTACAGATTGAAAATTAAGGAGTATCTGTAATTTTTTGTACTTTATACCCTCAGATGTAAACATTGTGGGTTTCATGCAGCTAGAGCATTCCAAAGGAAACACAGAATTACCCATGAGCTCTCAGAGCCCAGAGATGTCTTTTTCACTTTATTCTTGCTCTCTGATGATTTTATTCAACATTGGATAGACTTTTCAAATGGTAAAGGTTAGATATAGTATTAATAAACTCCTTCAAAACAAGGGGCTTTTCCCAAGTTGAATAATAAGGAGGAACAGTGAACTAAAAGGACGTAACTTGGATTGCATATCATTTTCTGGTATGAGGAGGAATAAAGAAATAAATACTTCACATAGATTCAAGAGATAAACACTCAAACCCCAATGGCTCACTCAGCTTTAAAAAATGAATAAATAAATAAAAAATAATTGGCAGAAGAATAAAGTAAAAAGGGTTGTTACCCAGATTAGGGTCAACGTACCATTGCCACCAGTAAAGTTAATATGTCAGTTTCCCCAAATTGCAGTAGCTGTTAGTTGTATGGAAAGAATTTTGATATATTGGAACATCCCAGACTGATCATAAGGGCTGCCTGTACAGTAGATACATTTTTTCTTCTTTTTCCAAGCCTTCCTTTTCTTCCTCATGGCCACACTTTTATCACTCTTAAACCGTTTCTTATGTCACTCTTTTTTAATGTTTTTCATACCATAAGTACCCTTAGTTGCCATTATTTTATCCCCTCTGCATATCGTTGAAACTCACACATTTGTATTTTTTTCAGTGGTGTACCTCGCACTTGTTCAGTTACCTTCAGATTTTGCACATATCTTTTCTGATACAGTACAGTACTAGCTATTGACTTCTCTCTCGTGTTTGTTGTCTCATTTCAGTATTCACTTACTGCGCATTTTAGTGATTCCTGCAGCTGCTACCTGATAATATATCTCAACTTTATTTGCTTAATCTTGTTACAGCTATAGCTCTTCTCTAATTTGAATAACTTTATGATAATCATAATAGACTTATGCTAGAGGTTCCCAAACTCTTCCTGGTCAATTCTGACATTTGCTGGAAAATCTTTGATAATTCTCCCCATCCACAATTCCCCAAAGGGGGAATCCTCCTCTCTCTTGAGGGTATATTTTAAATATCTCAGATTCTACTCATAGAGCTGCTTGCATGCATATAATGGTACTTTTTATCATGGAAAGACAAGAAATATAGCAGTAATTGGACAATTTTCACAAAATATTGAACATATTTTAGATTTTTGTACATCTATATACTGTAGCATGATAATTATTTGAAGACCGAAATTCTTACCTTACCCTTAAAAAGCACAGATTGAAAGCCAAAGCATTTGGCCAGAAATGAAACCCAGAACCAACAACCTATCCAAGAGGTTAATTTGGCCATTTTGGTCTTATCTATTTATTCCCCTATAGAATGTCCAAATTTCCCTCAGGGGGGAATTCCCCCCATCTTCCATTTGGGAACCCCTATGTTATGCCAAGATTCTACAGCATGAATGATGTTTGAATGATTGCTTGGCCCATTTCACAGGACATTGTTGACAGTTTTTCACTCGTACTTTCTTGTTTGTGGGTCCTACTTCATTCCAGAGCGAAAAGGATTGAGATGATGAGGAAGACTTGCAGTTATGTAGATAAACTGTTTGTAACTTATTCCCAGTTATTTTTTATTTTTATTTATTTATTTTTTTTCCCCCAGTGAGAATGCAGAAAGATGTCTTCATGTGACGACATGACATTCCTGAGGAGCGGAGACCAGCTGTATATGCATTAAATGCACACCTTTCAGCTCATCCCATGCAGAGAGAATGGTGGACTGCAATCACAGTCCAAAACTATCCTTGTGGAGACATGCTGTACTGTAAGTTTTTGTGTTGCACCAGCTATATGTAGATTAATGGTGGAACTGTGTATAGCAACAGCATTTTTTTTTTCCCCTGCCTCTGAATATGTTAATGCAGTTTTGGGTAGTCTGTTTAAATTGTAAAATGTAGATGTAACACTCACTCACTTTTGCAACTAAGTGCTCTTTAAAGTTTAATAAAGTTCCATGGAGGTAGCAAAAATATACAGTACAGTAAAAGAGATCCATCCTTCCATCCACCAGCCAGTCCTACTGTATGTCACCCCATAAGGAGCGGAGGAACCTGGGGTGAGGCAAGTTGGTCCTGACATTTAAGATGAGAGTGACCAGCCTCACTCATCCCTGAGTGGCATTACATGAGCAATAAACCCCAGCCATCCCTTGGATACAAACCTACACAGGCTCAATCTGATTGGAGCACCTTAATTACCCACTAAACCACCAGGCACTATAAGTTTGTTATATGGTTACCAACCAGTGTAGTAAATGGCTTCCTGGTGTACAGGAAACCATTTGTCTTGTGACTCAGTGTAGAGTCACCCACAGGCAGAAGGAAGAGGAAAGAAAGACATAAGAGGGAGTGTAAAGTCACCCATGGGCAGAAGAAGGACCTTAGTAGAGCTAAGTTTGAATAGCATCATAGATATTTTAGTGAGAAGTGCTTGTGTTTACTGTTTAGCTATATGTAGAATGCTGTGCTTTAAAAGAAGACCTATTTATTTATTCCCTAATTTAGTGTTATTGGTGCCACATACTGATTATAATGTGGTGTATAAGAGGGCTTTCATTTATAGTGATCATATGGTAGAAATGTTTGAAACTGGTAATGTGTTATTGACAGCATACAGTCACTGTAATGTTGAATGATATGCTTGACAGGGTGCAGTGAGAATAATACTGAATGATGTAGTGAGAGAATATTACATGACTTGCCCCCAGTTTACTTTATATCTCTACAGTACTATTGCTCAGAGAAGGTGGCCTTTACAAATCAGTGCCCATTATTCCTAGTCTTGGTATACAACAGAAAGGTTAGCTGTGGTAGAGCATGCCCCCCTATACTTAATACAGTGGTGAAGAATGGTGATATTTGTATCTCTTGGCCATAGTCTTGTTACAGTACTGGTGGTACCTCCATTTTTTTTTTTTTTTAATACAATATTGAGAAGTAAAAAAGTTACTACATGACAGTATTGTGATACCAACTCTAACGTATGGAAGTGAAGCCTGGACATTGTTGGAAGGACACAAGTCAAGAGTGAGAGCAGTGGAAATGAGTTATTTAAGGGGAGCCTGTGGAGTCACGTGGAGAGACAGGCTGACGAATGAGGATATAAAGGAGCGTTGTGGTGTGGATGTGGATGTGATAGGAAGCGTTATGAGGAACACACTGAGGTGGTTTGGCCATGTGGAGAGGATGGAGGGTGAAAGACTGACGAAGAGAGTGTATGTGAGTGAGGTGGAGGGTGGAAGAGGGAGGGGGAGGCCGAGGATGAGATGGAGGGATGGGGTGGAGAGGTATATGAGAGAGGGGGGTGTGAGTTGGGAGCAGGGCAGTGAGATGGTGGGGGACAGGGCAACTTGGAGGCGATTTGTTTGTGGCCACCCCAAACGGGATTGAGGCGTCTGGCAATAGATAGATAGATAGAAGGCAGCCTAGTATAGTGTCCTTAATACTGAGAGAAAGTGACTGAGTCCATTTTTTGAAGTCTTGCATATTACAGTACATAAGAGCAATATTCATGCTGTGCTGAGGGATGATAGTATATTGGTATGGTATAAAGTGACTGTTGTGGACTTGTGTCCATTGTTCATCATCTTGCCACAGTACTAAGAAGGTTATATGTTAGTGTTCATGCTGTATTTAGAACAGCAACTACAAATGGAGAGTTAGAGACTGACTTGGAAGTTGTTTGAGGCAGTGATTGAGAGAAGCAGTAGGAGACAGAGAAAAAGGTGAAGAGGTAAGATGCAGTAGTTTTTAAGGAGGGGTTGTGGTGTGTCGTAGGTAGAGGATTGTTGCTGAGTAGGGTAGGGACAGAAATGCCTTGAGGTCCTGACATTGATGCCATCCCTCACAGGATGTGGTGTCAGGAAATAGATAGACAGAACTATTCCCAAACATGTCCCCACTACTCTTAATATTGCTGCAGTGGTAATTGAAGGTTACTTTTACAGAGATGTGAACACTCCTGGAAAGCTGATTGAGAATATGGATTATCTTGCTGCCCTCATGAACTAGTTTATGGAGCCCAACCCTTTTGACCCCATTTGAACAATGTGGCTGGCAAATAGTAACTTTTGTGGTAGGTGATTGGTTAACTCAGGCAACTGACAATGCCAGAGGATTTTATTTGCCACAAGGGAGCCTCCCATAATCAGTGGGATAACCATTTCATTCCAACAGTCCTCTCCTTAGCTGAATAAAATCATCTGGTGTTATTATTATTATCGTTATTATTCCTCCCCCTCATGCTTGAGTGCTTCCCTTTTTCTGGGACAGTTCTCTGATGCACTAAGGGAGATCAAGGGTGAGTCTTCATGCTGTGCACTGATGTTGTAGTGCATTAGCTCTGTTGCTCACGTAATCTTTTTAGATGCTTGATGTCCTGCGAATTATGGCACATCTGCAGGATGTGGCTGATCTGTACCCAAGGGATAGTTGGGGTTTATTGCTCATGCACCATCAACTGGGGTGACTTCCAACAAAAAAAAAAAAAAATGGAAGGGGAATTGTTGACATCGTGATTACTTGTTACCCATTTGAGCAAACTAGGTGTTTTTGGTGTCAGAAAGTTGCTGTTGATTAGCAGTATTTAGAATAAGAGCCATCGGACTTCAGGAAAGTGGCAACTTCAGCCAGGGGCTGCCACAGATCTTTTGTTGACAATATGCTGAAGAGTTGTATGGACTGTAATACTGAAGTGCTTGTCCTTGTGGCTTATACCTAACTTGTTCTTTTAATATTTTTCAGCTGTGTTGTTGAGGTGATGGCCATGAGAGCTCTGAAATCAGTGCCATATTCTGGAAGGGGATAATTGGAAGATGGCGACTAGAGCAAAGAAGATTACTGGAGTAGAAGTGAAGGTGATTAAAGCAGAGTGCCAGTGTACCAGCTTCTTCTCATATCAACACTTCATGCTTAGTTGCTTTCATTGGTTAACCACATTATGATTTCATGACATCCAGATACAGTATCATGTTGTTGCATTATCCCTATCTTAAATGGGCACTTATAGGTAGTTGTTGTTGTAATATCAGGCCTATTTGAATGTGAACCTGGTAACTGCAGTCCGTCACCATCCTTTCGGAGGAATGGGAGGATGTCAGGGGGCATTGTATAACTGTATATCTGTGTCACTTGAAGACATTCCTCTTCAGCACCAACCCACAGAAGTCATGATCACTGTAATACTCGAAATAGGATTTTTACCTTAACATTTTTTAGGTACTTGGCCATGTTTGGATGTTATATACCCCCCCCCCTCCATTTTTTTGTTAACCTGTGGATTGTAGTTAACAGTGATACAGCACTGGGTGCCATATGGTTCTAGCACCATTGGTGTGCCACCAGCAAGTAGCTTGTACAAAGTTTATAATGGCCAAGTGCCTTTATTGTCACCACACCATATCTAGGACCTCGGGTTTGATTTCAAGGTTTTCCTTCTAGGCTAGCTGTCATTCAAGGCTGAGTCCAGCCAACCACCTGGAATAGTTGGGAGTGTTGTACAAGGCCATCTGCCAAGTTTTTGGCCCTACACTACTCACATGGTAGCACCTCCCAAACAATGGTAACCATCCACCTCCTACCAGAAATAGAAATTAGTTGTTGTTGTCACTCCTGACTCATGAACCCTGTGGATTGCGGGAAACCAGCCACTTCAGTCGGATACATGAGGTGAGTGTGTTGTGGTGAAGGGGGTTGTATTGCTATGAGAGTGTAGAAGATTGTGAGTTGTAATTTGTGTCGGTCGTGTAGCAGGGAAGTTTCCACTTACCGGATCATGATGTACTGGTACTTCAGGAAAAGGGATTTGCTAAATATCTGCTACATGAGAAACAACGAAACTTTACAGTATTAGAATGGTTTGACATCTTATTTGCCAGTAAGACAGTATAAATAATCCCTTCTTGACAGCTAAGCATAATCTGTTAATTTGCTGAGCCAATTTTAAGACCATTTTTACCCTGTGTTAGAGCTCTTCCACTTTACAATCCGCTTGATGTGAAAAAATTACCCAGCTGACTGCCTGGCCAGTGTTTGTTGCCTGGATGTTGTGCAGTTGTGCATCCCAGTTGTCGGCTGTCAGGCCATCATGGTCACTTTGTTTACCTTCATTCATCCCTTCCACCTACATTCATACATGCTGCTTGCCTTTTTGTTCATGGCCAGAACAGAGTGCTTGGATTGTGTCATAGCCCATCCAGGTCGCAGTGTTCCCCATGTTTCATTGTTGCGATACTTAATGTTTGCCATCAGTGTGTGGATTACAGCATAACTTAATGGCAGGTGCATTGCTCGCTGGTGACTGTGAATAAGAAATGTGAGGGAGTGGTCATGTCATCTGATGCAATTGACACAGTTAGGATGTGGTGGAAATTCATGGTTAAAATTATATGAGTATGTTAATGGAGTGTATACACTATATGGTACTGTGATTGATGTGTGTTCCTGGAGGTCAGAGGTGAAATGCTTTGAATGAAACTTTGGTTTAATAGGAGGTATCAGTATAGTATGTGAACAGCTAACCATCAGTCTTCTGACCTCATAACTGCTAATGTATTGGTGTTCTCATGTTCAGTTATGGGTGTTGTGCAATTTTTGGTGCAGGGATTGTGCTGCTCTAAGTGTTTAATGAGTGTATTATGACTGGATATGCTTTTGGGAGGGATTGGGTAGTGTCACAGATTTTTCAGTGTCCACTTTTTTTCCCAGTAGAACCCATGTTATATCGTAATCACTAGATCGATATCTGACAGGTACTTAACTTGTCATAACCTCATCAGCTAGTGGGGTCTCCTTTATGACCTAAAAGTAAATGCTCAGATGCTGTTGTGGTTCTTTCTGTTTATCCTTGAAATGAAATCAGACGATGGGTGCACTGTTAGGTGGGAACACATCAGTACATCAGTTCAGCTTTAAATAATCTTATTGAATTATATGCCCAAGAAGCAAGTGATGCTAATATTGCAGGAAACATGTGTCCACCTTCATGTATTTCTGTGAGAACACCAATAATCTCCATGAAAACACACACAGTATTGAATTGATTTTGTTACACCTCTTCCATACCAATTTATTTTGCACATTACTCTTCAGTATCCTTGTTTTTGTTACACATACAAACCATGTTGATACTAAAACACTAGCGTACTAGAGAATGGCAAGCATACTGTACATTAATCTCCTATCTACAGGAGGTTTCCCCCAAGTTGAATAGGATCAATTGTAGGTAGCAGTAGGAGAGAACATGACCATTGGGCTAAACTAGGGTTTAAACGGTTTTTCTAGTGCCACGAACAGCTGAGTGGTCAGCATCACTAACTTCAAAGCTGCCGACCCATTAGCACCAGGGTTCGAATCCTGGTGTGGGCAGCTGGCGTCACTTGACTCAGGTGTGCATCCATCCTTAATGGGTTGGTAGTGGTAGGTGAGGGCGCTCACCATCCACTCACTCGATGTAGTGCAGCTGTTGGGTGTCTGCCCTTTCTTCTCCTCCATCCTTCTTTCCTTACATCCATTTCTGTCTTTCTTTCCTTCCTTCTTTCCTTGTCCTTCTACCTACGGGTGACTTTACACTCCCTCTTGTCTTTCTTTCCTTCATTCTTTCCCCTTCCTTCTGCCTGTGGGTGGCTACACTGAGTGACAAGCCAAATGGTTTCCTGTACACCATGAAACCTTTCACTACACTGGGTGGTAACCATATAACCAAATTTTGGCACCTGGTGGTTTAGTGGGTAATTATTGCACTCCAGTCGGATTGAGCTGGTGAAGGTTTATATCCAAGGGGTGGTTGGGGTTGATTGCTCGTGTAATGCCACTCAGGGATGAGTGAGGCTGGTCACTCATCTTAAATGTCGGGATCGACTGCCTACCCCCGGGCTTCTATGCTCCTCATAGGGCAGTGTAGGATTGGATGATGGAAGGATGGATAGGTACTGTACAGTGAGTACCCTGGGAAGGTAAATGTGGCAACCTGGTTGATGCAATGCCCTTGTATCCCAGGATAGTGGGATAATAGCCCGCCACAGGCTCAAAGACCTATGTTAAGGGAATGAGCACCACGGCTAAACGCCTCATGTCATGTATCCTCACGCTTACCTTTTAGGCCTGTATTAGATTAGTGTATCTTAACATTTTTCTTTGGAGGAAGAGTAAGAGAAAACGTACCATGATGGCCTAATTTCTGGTAAACTAAACTAAACTAAACTAAACCCACTTAAAATTTGATCGTTCCATGTGGCCCTGTACATTTTGTTCATTGATCAGTAAGTATATTTAGCTGTGAATTACTTTATGAAAAATGCAACAGACAACAACTGGAATATCTTAATACGGTAAGGTCTTTAAGCGAACTGGCAAGAAAAACGAAACATTAGAGGTTGAAAAAAGAAAAAGAAAACGAATAAGTGGAGAAAATACGAATAGATGAAAAGTAAGATAATAACGAGAATGATAGAGTAAGCAAAAAACAGCCAAACAGATTGAAGGGGAAATTCGTATGTTCTACACTCATTGTTTTACTTTTCTCGTACTGTACTTGGATCATACCCATTCCATTTCTTAGTGGCTAAAAAGACTAGGATTACCACAACCCACCACTACTACTGCTACTTCTGCTATCATAATCGCTATCATCTTGTCTCCCCAAGTTCTCAGCTGAAGATGGCGAGGTAAAGCCAATAATAATAACAATAATAGTAAAAATAATAATAAAAAAAATAATATATACTGGGCTAGCGTTAAGAGTGAATGCATGATGGAGGTAAAATTCTTAGGCCCCTTAGGAGAAACCGATGGAAGAAAAAAAAATAAAAGTGTGGGTGGTGAAATGGGGATGAGTGGGAAGGGAGGTTGTAGGGGACGTGTGAAGCGAGGTTGCGTGGGGTAGATATGGTGTGTGTGTGTGAGTAGGGGGAAAGGAACGTGTGGGGATGTAGGTATTGTCATAGAAATGGGTGGGGAGTTGAGTGGGGGAGGAATGGAAGGGTAGGTTAGGTCACAGTGTACAGACTCATAGGGGTTAGGTGTAGAAGTAAGGGATGGTAGGGTGTGAGAGTATGGGGGGATGTAGTTAAGAAAAAGGAAGGTAGAGGTGAGGGAGGAGAGACTGGAGGAGGGAGGGGGTAGTGAGAGGGGGAGGCTGTAGGTATGGTGGAGGTAGGGTAGGATTGAAGTAATGGGTGAATGGGAGTGGCTAGGATTCAGCTTCAGCATATCGCTAAATATTAAAGGTATTTATGGGGACAATTTTTAATTCAGAATGCTTTACCAGAATTTTCCCAGCTCAGACGATTTTTGGAATTGCTTTTTCGGACGATTTCTTATTCAAATCTTTTTCAGACAGTTTTTATTTGGAATGTTGCATATTTAAGCTTTTGTTTTTTTAGAGGTTTGCCTCTTCAGACGATCGTTTATTCAGAATTTTGCCTATTAAGACGGTTTTTAGTTAATTTAGTTTATTCAGACGATTTTTAGTTTTACTTGTTCGGGCCTTTTTTTTTCAGAAGTTTGCTTTTTCAGACGAATTTCTCGGCCGCTACAATAACGTCAGGGGGTTTTAATTCTTGCTGCCGCAGACGATTTTATGCCTGATTTACGAAGGAGCTCTCGTACTGAAAGGGAGGTTAACTTCCTCATGGCTGGTACGACTCTAGTACCTAGTCCAGCCAAAACCAGACGATTTTATTCAGCTGGGAGTGAATCTTAGGAACCTGAGTGTGTGTGTGTGTGTGTAATTTTTTCACCGGATCGGTCAGGATCACTTGATGGTCGTGATGGTCAGCTTTTACCCTCCCGGAAGGGAGCTGAGAGCTCATATGGTCCGATCTAAGGGCAAGGCTGTGACCTTCACACACGCACACACCCGTCCCCTTCCTCAAGGGGGACAGTAACCACCCACTTCGTCAGTGAAACTTTTCGCAACCTGAGCGAAGCGCGAACTCCCGTCCACCAGTTGGCAAGCGAGAACGTTACCACTGCACCAGCGAGCGGTGTGTGTGTGTGTGTGTGTGTGTGTGTGTGTGTGTGTGTAGAGATAGATAAATAAATAATAGATATAGATAGATAGATAGATAGATATAGATATACATATACAGTATATTAAACCTCTCTAGTCCGAAAACAAATCTCTGAAACTGAAAAATCGTCTGGTGAGCTCAGGCATATTCGAAAAATTGACTTCTTTTTCTCCTCTCTCTCTCTCTCTCTCTCTCTCTCTCTCTCTCTCTCTCTCTCTCTCTCTCTCTCTCTCAAGCTGAATAAAATCGTCTGGAGATAGCAAGAATAAGAGAAAAATCTATATAAAAAAAAAAGCCATCCAGCTCTAAATGTTTCTTTGGAGCGGAAGAAAATCATCTGGTGTGTGTGTGTGTGTGTGAGAGAGAGAGAGAGAGAGAGACCGAGAATGACGTTATCGTAGTGAAAGGGTTTTGAAACAGGCTTCCCAGGTGGGGCAAATAATGAACCGGAACCTGAGAGAGAGAGAGGAGATGGAAATGAGGAAAAGATGGAGAGAACGAAAGGGAGGAAAAAAATAAATCACCTTTCATCTCTCTCTCTCTCTCTCTCTCTCTCTCTCTCTCTCTCTCTCTCTCCGTTGAATGAAAGCCGAGATACCAACCACACTTTCAAATTATTCGCCCACCGATGACTTGGCGAATATAAGACGAGAGAGAGAGAGAGGGGGGGGGGAGGTGTACCTGGAAGAGGATGGTACGGTTAAAGCTACGGTACATGAAGGAAGATTTTGTCATTGTTCCTGTTCTTTGTTATTGTTATTGTTCTTGGGCTCATCGGAACGTGAACCCGGTGGACTGCAGGCTGAAATCCCCCCCCTTTTTCTTTTCACACCCTACCATCCTCCTTTCGGGGGATAGGGAGGGGAGTTGAGGGATGTTTGTATAGTGGGGCAGTGGATCCGACCGCTTATATCAGTGCCACCACGTGAAGGCTTCCCTCTCCAATGCTGATAGACACGAATTGCACTTACTGATTATTTATTTATTTATTTACTTATTTACTTCGTTTTCCTGCCCATACATTTTTCTTACTCGTATTTAGCTTATTTTTCTCGTAAGGGTTTTGCCATCTCTATACTCCTTTCACCTTAACTTGGCCCAGATTTTCGTCCTCTTGCGCCCCATTTCACGTAGCTCAGTGGCAGGGGAATGAAAAACGATGCCATGATTCTACATTCTTTTCGTAGCACTTCTTCGTGACTAGTATAATTTTCTAGTGTTATTGTTACAACTCAGAATACAAGGTGGGAGAAGGCAGTTTTGGGCCAGGTTAGAGTACAAAGAGTATAGGATGTTAAATTAGTATAGTAGTAGTAGTAGTAATAGTAATAGTAGTAGTGGTAGTAGTAACAGTAGCAGTAGTAGTATTAGTATAGTGGTGGTGGTAGTAGCAGTAGTAATAGTAGTAGTAGTAGTAGGAGGAGGAGGAGGAGACAGTAGTAATAGCTGTAGTAGTAGACGTAGTAGTAGTAGTAGTTGTAGTAGTAGCAGACATCTCTCCCGACTGTGCAAAATCGTTTAGTGGCAGCGAGAATAAGCATAGTAGATCTGTTTTCATCTGACGGAACTGGGCCACTCCCACGTCCTGATTAATAAGTTCCATGAAATTCGATTTCCCTTCGCCATGAGGGAGGAATGAATCTCCTTGGTTACTACTCAAATCAACCCTCCAATCTGACTACACTTAGCTGATCTGAAAGGGGTTAGGGATCTGTCAGGTTAGATGTTGTTGTTGTTTTTATTGTTGTAGGTTCATCTGAATTCAAACCCAGTGGACTGCAGGCTGAAGTTGCCCCCCAGCGGTCCACCATCCGTTTTTCAGGGAATAGGGAAGTAGCTGAGGGACATTTGTATAACCAGTCAATCGAACCGCCTGGTTATATTGGTGCCATCACGTGAAGGCCTCCTTTAGAAATCCCATCACCGTAGTGAAGGGTCCAGGCAATGCACCGTGTCTGTACCGCTGAGGAATGAAGTAGAGAGCACCGTCGTACCATAAATTAGAAAGTAAGGTACAGGCGTGGGCTAGGCAGGCAGGCAGGCAGGTACAGTTGGATGCAAGAGTTCGCCTACCATTCCAGGGCGTCTGCTTAACACTTAGGGCATGTCCATTGCGTTCCTCCCTGACGCACAGTATCGGAGGGAAGCATCTATGGGTAGAGAAACATACCAAACCTCTCTTAACTTTTAGAATATTAACCAGCTGAGGAAAGTGACAAGTAGAAGAGGCGAAATATTAGGCAGAGAAACATACCAAGCCTCTCACAATTTAGCGATATTAGCCAAGAGAGGAAAGTGACAAGGAGAAGAGGTGAAATATTAGGCAGAGAAACATACTGAGCCTCTCTCAGCTTAACAATATTAACCAGCAGAGGAAAGTGACAAGTAGAAGAGGTGAAATATTAGGCAGAGAAACATACCAACCCCTCTGAGCTTAGCAATATTAGCCAGCAGAGGAAGGTCACAAGTAGAAGAGGTGAAATATTAGGCACAGAAACATACCAAGCCTCTCACAGCTTAGCAATATTAGCCGGCAGAGTAAAGTGACAAGTAGAAGAGGTGAAATATTAGGCAGAGAAACATAACAAGCGTCTCACAGCTTAGCAATATTAGCCAGCAGAGTAAAGTGACAAGTAGAAGAGGTGAAATATTAGGCAGAGAAACATACCAAGCCTCTTTCAGCTTAGCAATAATAGCCAGCAGAGGAAAGTAACAAGTAGAAGAGGTGAAATATTAGGCACAGAAACATACCAAGCCTCTCTTAGCTTAGCAGTATTGGTAAGCCTTTTCTCAGCTTAGGAAGAGTAGTAAATCGTCTCCCAGCTTAGGAATATTAGCAAATCTTCTCCCAGCTTAGGAATATTAGCCAAGAGAGGAAAGTGAGAAGCAGAAGAGATGAAATTTACGTAAATTTTTGTCCCGTGCTGTACCCAGGAATTCCATAGAGACTGCTGACTCGCACCCATTCACTCTTACCCCGAACAGGATGCGGTGTTGGGCGATAGATAGACAGATAGATAATGATATGGATGCATGGAGATTTATAGCCAGGCAGATAGACAGATAGATAGATACTTAAGAGATTTGACTGTTTCGTCCTTATTCACACCTACCCCTCACATGATGCGGTGATAGACAACGGATAGAGGTCATCATCATCATCATCATCATCACCATCATCATCATCATCACCTTTTCCCTTTTTTTTCCTATCTAAAGATGATGTAGGATTCACACACACACACACACACACACACACACACACACACACACACACACACAACTCCTTCCATCCTGTGACTTACATATTCCTATGCTTGCTACCTCCAGACGATTTTATTCTGCTTCAGTAAACCCTTTAGTAGTAAAAGGGTTGATGAAGGCTGTATCCAACCCCTCTATTTCCAAAAGCCTCTCCTATGCTGAGGAAAATCGTCTATAGGGAGCGAGAGTGAGGTCAAGTTGATTATAAAAAGTATAGTGAAGCATTGCCAAGTGTAGTGAGTTTTAGGGATGCTTTGACTAGTAACCAAGGAGACTCATTCCTACCAAGTACCATAAACCCTAGCCTAATGTTGTCAGTGGAGGGGTGCTTTGACTAGTAACCAAGGAGACTCATCCCTACCAAGCACCGTAAACCTTAGCCTAGTGTAGTGAGATTGGAGGGCTGCTTTGACTAGTAACCAAGGAGACTCATTCCTACCAAGTACCGTAAACCCTAGCCTAATGTTGTCAGTGGATAGTGACCAAGGAGACTCATTCCTACCAAGATGAAGTCGAATTAATAAAAAAAAATGCGTACTCAGGTTGGAGGGATGGTTTGACTAGTAACCAAAGAGACTCATTCGAATTAATAAAAAAATGCCGTAACCCTGGCCAACTGTAGATAGGTTGGAGGGTTGTTTTGACTAGTAACCAAGGAGACTCATGTGTACCTCACCGCTTAGGCTCGTCGAAGTTCACGCAGCCAGGAATTAACACTCAGAAGTAACCCAGTTCCGTCACATGAAAACAGACCAAGTATATAGCTATCTTGTGTCTTTCTCCTTCTTCACCCTGAGCATTATTAAGGCGTAGAATAAACACCTATCGACCACACGAAGGTTATTGAGAAAGACGATTAATTTTTCCTAGTGACAATCTTGCCCTAGAATACGATAGGTAACTCAAATTTACATCCAGGTCCCGAGGTGTACAGATTTTTCTCTTCCTCTTTCTCCTTCTCCTTCCTCTTCTTCTTTTCCTCCTCCTCCTCCTCCTCCTCCTGTTCTTCTTCTTCTTTTCGTAATTTTATCTCCTGGTGGTATTTCCGAGTAGCGTGGGGGTCAGGTAGTGGTGTGTGTGTTTGTGTGTGTGTGTGTGTGTGTGTGTGTGTGTGTGTGTGTGTGTGTGTGTGTGTGTGTGTGTGTATTTGCGTGTGAGTGGCTGCTCTGAAGGCAAAAAGTATGAGTGTATGCGTGTGAGCATTCGTGCGTGCGTGTGTTCGTATTTAAAGTGTCCATGTGTGGATGTAATGTGTGTGTTGGTGAAGGGAGCCTGTGTGCGTTGGGGTGAGGGAGAGGGGAAAGGGGGAGGCGAGGGGGAGAGTAGAAGAAGGAGAAGGAGGGGGAGAATGAGGGAGAAAGGGAGGGGGAGCGGGAGAGGGGAAGTAAGCGGAGAGGAAGAAGGGTAGGAGAAGAGAGAAGGGGGAAGAGGGGAAGAGGCATGGGGTAGGGGAGGGGAAGAGGGAGGGAGAGAGAGGAAGAGGGTAGAGGGAGGGAGAGGGAAGGAAGGAGAGTGTGAGGGAGAAAGGGAGAGGGGAGAGGGAGAGGGGGGAAGGGGGGTAGGGTAGGGATGGAGGGGAAGGGGGAGGGGGAAGGAAGAGGCCAGTGAGTGACCTGTTTGGGACTCCCTCGAGGAAAAGTGTTCCCGTTACGTCTAGGGTTCGTTCCGTTCCGTTCCGTTCCGTTCCGTTCGGGTGCCACAAATCTGACCATAAGAAGCCACTCTCTCCTAGGGCGAGGTCGTAGGTGGGCGGAGAAGACACGATTTCGAGTCCTAAATCCTTCGTTCATAAGGACTTTTAAAAATACGGTAGGCTTCTCTCTCTCTCTCTCTCTCTCTCTCTCTCTCTCTCTCTCTCTCCCTCCCTCCCTCCCTCTCTCATCCTCCTGGGTACACACCGCCTCCTGCCTTCATTGTTATCTGTTCATTAACCTCTTTCTGTCAGGATGTGTTTGTGTCGAGGGCTCCCATTGGCTGGCTCTAAGGAAGGCCGCCTCTGATTGGCCCGCCTGGGAGGGAGAAGCGCGGACTTGTGACCCTCCGTGCGGCAAGGGTGGACCGGGGTAGCAACAGGTATGAGAAGGCCTTGACAAGGACGTGGAGTTCCCCCGGGCTGTATTTGGGCCTCAGCTAGTTTATTCAACCCTCCCTCCCTCCCTCGCTCCCTCCCTCGCCTCACTGCCGCTTCTCTCACCCCTCCACACCCCCACACCACCTCCACCCCTCCACACCACCTCCACACCACCCCCCATGGCTTCCTATACCACTTCTATATCCTCCTACACCAGTTTCATATTCCATAGTACCGTACCCACATTCTTCTATACCAGTTACTTTATGGGTGTAGTTTATCGCTTATCACTGCCTCTCTCACACCACCCACGCCATCTCCACACCACACCACGGCTTCTTATACCACCTCTGTGCCTGTCTGTACCAGTTATACCATCTTATACACTACCCTCATCCTCCTATGTTATCTAATATATATATAATTCCTTTCCTTTTAATACCATCCTGCCTGTCACTCCCACACCACCCCATACCACCCCCACGGCTTCCTATACCACCCCTCAACCTTCTGTACCACTTCTATATGCTTCTTTAATACCATCACATTCTTTTATACCAGTTGTGTTATCTATAGTGTTTACTTTCATTTAATACCATCTTACTGCCTTTCTCACCTCGCACTCCCACACCACCCCGACACCATCACACCACCCCCACAGATTCTTGTACCATCTCACTGTCCTTCTATACCACCCCTGCACGCCCGTACACCAGCCCAGCATCCCCTAATACCAGTTACGTCATCTGTATTTTTTACTGGTATTAATTTTTACTGCTTCACGCACCCCTTACACCACTCCACACCACTCCACACCACTCCACACCCCTGTACTTTTTCATACCACCTCTATGCCTTTCTATACCAGGTGTGTCACGTCATACACCATTGCCTGCCTCCTATCTTCCTTCCTTCTCATCCCTCTTAAGCTAATACCACTTTCCTATACCACATATACCCATTCATACCAGCTGTGCAATGTTCTACACCACCTTTTATTAGCTATACCATCTTTCTTCCCTGTCTATGGGCCCTAGATGATACAGGAGGCCTCTGAACACCTTTTCCTAAGCGATTTATTTTGCACATTAGACCTTAACATTGTCTTGTGTTATTTATTTAGTATTTATATCGACGTAATTTCCATAAGTTAAATAAAAGAGGATACTGATGCGTAATATGTAGAATAAATCGCAAGGGAAAAGGTGTTACGGCCTCATCCCATACATTTTTATATATAATTTCCGTCTCATAATACCTCATACCATTTATACCACTTCTGCATGCTTCTATACCAGCCAGATCCCAGCTTCCTGATATATTGATGACTTAACATTATCATCATCATCATCATCATCATTATCATCATCACCACCATCATCATTATTATTTTCATTATTTACATCCTTCATCATCATCATCATCATCATCATCTTCA
>NC_136972.1:27146276-27151276 GCF_032717465.1 Coenobita brevimanus | reverse complement strand
ACTATATGTATTATAATGAATGAAATACAATACTGTGAGTGAATGTATGAATGAATGTATTTGAGATAATGAATTACTGGGTGAATGTATGAATGAAAGAATGTATGGATGTATACGGTATGTTTCAGGGAACTAATATGAGTGAATGTATGAAAATGAATGAATGAATGAATGAGTGTATGAATGGGTGTATGTGTATATTATAATGCATGGATTAATGTAAGTCGGTGTATGGCTGTGAATGAATGAATGAGTGCATACATTTGAGTGAGTGAATATGTATGAATATGAATGAATGAAAGAATATATGTATGTATGTATATTTGAGTGAATTAATATGATTATATATATGAATATGAATGAATGAAAGAATGTACTTATATATGTTTGTATAATATGTATGGATGTATGTATATTTTAGTGAATTAATGTGAATGGATATAAATCTGAATGAATGAAAGGGTGTATGTATGTATGTATGTATGTATATTTTAGTAGATTAATATGAATGTATGTATGAAAATGAATGAATGAAGGGGTGTATGTATGCATGTATGTATACTTTAGTTAATTACTGTGAATGAATGTATGACTATGAGTGAATGAATGGATGGATAAATGTATAAACTGTATTTAGCTGAATGTATTTGTACAACTGAATGAATGAATTAATGAATGTATATCCTGTTCTAGAGTGAATGAATTACTGTATTGTGTAACCTGTGAATGAATAAACGTAAATACATGATTAAATGAAGAACTGTTATTGAATGTATGAATGAATGAATGGATGAATGATTGTATTGTATATTCTTCACTGAGGGAATATCCATAAGTGAACGTATGACTGAATGAATGAATGAATGAATGATAACTGAGTGAATTACAGTGAGTTAAAGTATGACAATGAATAATGAAATGAATCTAGAATGAATTTATACACTTGAATGAATGAATGACCTAGTGAATGTATAACTATGAATAAATGTATATGCTGAAACAGAATACTGAATAAATGTATGAATAAATGAATGAATCGATTGTCTATGAATGTACAACTTAATGAATGAATGCCATAAACCAGCCTATAGCTAAGAATGAATGAATAGACGAAAATAGATGAATAACTAGGGATGAATGTTTATAAATCCAAGTGTGTCTCTAAATGAATAACCATGAGTGCATAACTGGATGAATAATTGAATGAATGGATGGATGAATGAATGAAAAAATGTAGAGTGAAAAATGAACGAGAAACTTAGTGAAATAATGAATGAATGACTTAATGACTACGAAAAACTGTATGATTATATATGAATAACAGATGAATGATGAATAAATTACAATGGATGAATGGATTGAGGAATGAATGAACTACAATGAAATAATGAATAACTGAATGACTACGAATTATTTTATGCTTATAGATGAATGAATGAATAATAATGAATGAATTAATATAAATGAATGAATGATTATTTGTATGAATAATTAAATAACTCATAAAGATAATTGTATATAAATGAAGTAATTATTAACTGAAGGGGATAATACTGCTATGTATAATCTGAATAATAATTAGTCGTGTTTCTGTAGTAATTGCTATTATTATTATTATGATTATTATTATTATTATTATTATTTCTGCTACTACTACTGTTATTCTTGTTGTTGTTGTTGTTATTATTATTATTATTATTATTATTTTTATTTTTATTATTATCATTATTATCTTCATCATCATCATTTTCTTTCCTTTGGTAATATTATTGTTGTTGTTGTTGTTGCCTCACAGGGTATACTCACGCAGCCAATCACAGGGCATCATTAAAACCACAAGGGGCATAGCCAAACCCTCCTAAACGAGAGGGGGGGAGGGGAAGGGGGTAAGGGAGGGGCGGGGGGGCAGGGGGGAGGGGGTGTTTGAGGGTAGCAAAAAGCGTGCCCTGTGAACCCTTAAGGAATGTGTGTGTGTGTGTGTGTGTGTGTGTGTGTGTGTGTGTGTGTGTGTGTGTGAGAGAGAGAGAGAGAGAGAGAGAGAGAGTTGCACAAAATATACGAAGGAAATAACACAGCATCGCTCAGTACAAAATGCAGATTGAAGCTCGTCGGAACAGTAATCAAACCGAATCACTCTTCTCACCTTCTCTCCATCCCCTCCCTTTAGATACACACACACACACACACACACACACACACACACACACGGATGCACATAAGTCTCTCCATTCAGTGTGCGTGTGCGTGGTGTGGCAGTGCGTTTCTTTGTGCTTTGTTATTGAAGGTAGTGAGGAATATCATAGTCACCCCTGCATACCGAGAATATCATCGTGTATTTTATTCTTGTTACTTTCAGACGATTTTCTTAAGCTTCAGGGGGATTACTTGTAGCGATGGGAGAAGAAGTAGTTGTTATTAATCCGTAGTAGGCGTAGGAGGGACGAGGCTGCTTGTAATCACCTTTTTTTTTATATCATCATTAATCCCTTCATCCATCATAGTCTTTTTCCTCTTCTTTTTTATATTGTCCCATCAGGAGAGTAGGGGCCCATGGCTAGGTTACTTAGTCCTGATAATAATAATAATAATGGTAGGCTGACCAACCTCGCTCGCCCCTGAGTGGCATTTTACGAGCACAGTAGGTTCCAATCACGCCTCACATGTAAACCTTTATATGCCCCATCCCGTTGGAGCACCTTAACCCACTAGGCCACCAAATGCCAGTTGGTTATATGGTTACCACCCAGCGTAGTACTGGTTTCTTGGAATACATGAACCATTTGGCTTGTTGTCCTGTGTAGACACCTTTAGGTTGCGCTACATCGAATGAGTGGGTGGTTAGTGCCCCAAGTGAGCAACCTCCTCCTTCTCCTCCTCCGTGTCTTCTTCTTCTTCTTTTTCCTCCTCTTCCTCCTCCTCCTCCTCCTCCTCTTCTTCATTACGTATAACAAAAACTTCCCTACATTCCGATGGCAGTGTCACTCATGGTATTTCATTTATTTTCGTTTTTTTCTTTTCAGGTCTTCATCACGCGGTCCCTCTACCTCAACTGGAGGGTGAGTGTTAATTCCCATAATGTTTAATTCCCTTTAGACCCGCTGGCATTTCTCCCTAACACATCTTCCTTACCGATTTATGTTTGGATACTACTGGCTGATACCGTTTTGTACGAAATTTTTGCAGAGTATGGCGATATGGGTATAAGAGGGACAGGGCGACATGGAGGCGATTTGTTTGTGGCCACCCCTTACGGGATTAAGGCGTCTGACAATAGATAGATTAGATAGATGGCGATAATGGAATGGTTTAAGTAACACTGAAGAGGACGGCAAGGTGTATTAAGCAAAATAAATCGCACAGGAAAAGGTGTTAGGGAGGTGCAGGGTGATCCACATATAGCACTTCACTTCCACTACGTCGGGTGATTTCTCGTGTGTTCTGTGGACGGCTGAGTGAATATTATATGTATCTTCCCTGCATCATTTATTCATTCCCTACTCCATATATCACACCCACGCCCACACCAGCCGACTGTGCCGTTCCCTCGACACAAAATATATTCACATGTTTCTACTGGAGGTCCATCTTGTATATAACTAGAATATAATAAATGCGAAATGGTTGTGTGTGTGTGTGTGTGTGTGTGTGTGTGTGTGCCGGAATACAGTAATAAATATAAAGTGGTTCTGGATGGGATTTTGTGTGTGTGTGTGTGTGTGTGTGTGTGTGTGTGTGTGTGTGTGTGTGTGTGTGTGTGTGTGTGTGTACCACGGTATGTATAAGTACTCATAAAATCGCTTTGGTATACAGGTGTAAGGGTTGTATATTAATCATTTCCGTTTCTTACACACACACACACACACACACACACACACACACACACAAGAAAAAATAAAAAGACAAAAATTACCCAGTCAAAACAAAGCAACCTGGTATTGTGATGAATGTGTGTGAAGAATCTATCGAACCTCCGTCTATCTATCGTCTATCTATTGTTTATCTATCTTTTGTCTGTTGTATCCTTTTGTTGCTTTATGACGTCATCAGTAAACAGCGCAGAGGCTAATTGAGTTATTTTATTTTACTGAACTTAGGTTTCGATGTGTGCGGTTTACCCCGATCGCATCTTTGAGTTTTTTTTTCCTTCTCTCTCTCTCTCTCTCTCTCTCTCTCTCTCTCTCTCTCTCTCTCTCTCTCTCTCAAAGGAAATTAAGGATGAGTTGACGTTCTATAAGCGTTTCAGTTTACCCCGGTCGCATCATTACTTATAAATTACGGACAGCGATTTTTTTTTTTTATCATATATGGCTGTGTTCATATTTTTCTGTTTTATGTTCCATTTTTATTTTATTTTTTTCATTTTAGTATTTCGTTTAGGTGTTGCTTGTTTCATTATACAACGGCGTTTTAGTTTGTTTTAATCAGTGTAGTGCTTTTCTACAGACACACACACACACACACACACACACACACACACACACACACACACACACACACACGGAGTTATGGTGCATGAGGTCGAGGAAGCACGGGGGAGGGTGGGGGTAAGGGGGGGAGGGGGTACTGCAACAAAGAATCAACAAGAGCAACAATTACTACTACTACTACTACTCCTACTACTACTACCACTACTACTACTGCTACCACTACTACTACTACTACTACTGCTACCACTACTACTACTACTACTACTACTACTGCTACCACTACTACTACTACTACTACTGCTACCACTACTACTACTACTACTACTACTACTACTACTACTACCACTACTACTACTACTGCTACTACTACCACTACTACTACTACTACTACTACTACTACTACTACTACTACTACTACTACCACTACTACCACTACTACTACTACTACTACTACTACTACTACTACTCCTACTACCACTACTACTACTACCACTACTACTACTACTACTACTACTACTACTACTATAGCACTACAACCTCTTTTCCATCTTCTTCTACTACTACTACTACATC
>NC_136972.1:27133776-27136276 GCF_032717465.1 Coenobita brevimanus | reverse complement strand
CAGACAGATAGATAGAAAGACAGACAGACAGATAGATAAACAGATAGACAGATTTTTCCTCATGGCTAATTCAGGTTTTGAAAATATATATATATAATGATAGACTCAAATTTTTATCTATTGGAGAGGGTTCAGAAATGGGGGTTTTAGTGAGGTGTGTGTGTGTGTGTGTGTGTGTGTGTGTGTGTGTGTGTGTGTGTGTGTGTGTGTGTGTGTGTGTGTGTGTGTGTGAGTCTATCTATCTGTCTATCTATCTGTCTGTCTATCTGTTTGTCTATCTATCTATCTACCTATCCATCGATTTTCTGAATTTATATATCTATCTCTCCGTCCGTCTACCCGTCCATCTATCTATCTATTTATCTATCTATCCATCCATTTTTCTGTATTTATCTATATATCTCATTACCTATATATCTATCTACCTATCCTTCCATTTTACTGAATTCATATATCTATCTGTCTATCTGTCCGTCTGTCTCTATCTATCTATCTATCCATCAATTTTTCTGTATTTATCTATCTGTCTGTATTGTCTATCTGTGTGTCTGTCTAACTATCTATCTATCTATCTATCTATCTGTCTATCTCTCTCTGTCTATCTGTCTATCTATCTATCTATCTGTCTCTCTCTCTGTCTATCTGTCTATCTATCTATCTATCCATCTATCTATCTATCTATCTATCTATTTACAGCCAAATGATACGTAATATTATACACCTTATCTCCATCAAGGGACTCACTCAGTGTAGAGTTAAATGATTGGATGCTTATAGACAAGAGGAGCTTTGTAAGGGTTAATTTGCTCTCTCTCTCTCTCTCTCTCTCTCTCTCTCTCTCTCTCTCACACACACACACACACACACGTTTTAACATACACATCAATTCGTCCTTTATTCTCTCTTTCACACACACACACACACACACACACACACACACACACACACACACACACACACACACACATCCTCCTCCTCCTCCCACACATTCCCCTCTCTCTCCCCTCCCCTCCCCCTCCCCCTCCCCCTCACATACCACATACGGCCATTCTGAAGGTCGAGGAGTAAAGGGGAGGGGGAGGGGGAGGGGAGGGGAGGGGAGGGGAGGGAGAAGGATTAGGAGAAGGAATGCAGTGAGGGAGGGGAGGGGAGGGGAGGGGAGGGGAAGGGAGGGAAGTGAGGGTGGATGAGGGAAGGGAAGGAGAGGGGAGGGGAGTGAGGGAAGATGAGGGATGGATGGAGGGAAGGGGAGGGGGAGGATGGATTACGTAGATGAGGGAGAGGGAGGGGAGGGGAGGGGGAGGAGGAGTGAGGGAGGATGAAGAAAGGTTGGAGGAGGGAGGGGAGAGGAGAATGAAGGAAGAGAAGAGTCATAGATGGGAGGGGAGGGGAAGGGGAGGGGAGGAGGAGAGGGGAGGGAAGGGGAAAGAGAGAGAGAGAGAGAGAGAGCAGATAATTACTAAGTTAATGATGTTGTAATAATTAACTGCATAATTTAGTGATACAAGAATGAATAAGATGATTGATGTATTATTCACTCTCTCTCTCTCTCTCTCTCTCTCTCTCTCTCTTCCTTCCTTCCTTCCTTCCTTCCTTCCTCCCTCCCTTCCTTCCTTCCTTCCTTCCTATCTTCCTTTTTTCCTTCATTCATTCACTGAGTCTTTCATTGATGCCTGTCTTTCCTACTTTCCTTCTTCCTTCCTTCTTTCCCTGTCTCTTCCCTTTTCCTTCCTCTCTTAACCGTCCCCCCTTCCCACATTCCTTCCTTCCTTCCTTCCTTCCATCCATCTATCCATCCATCCTTCCTTCCATCCATCCTTCCTTCCTTCCGTCCTTCCCTCCTCCCATCCTCCCTCCCTCCGTCCCTTCCTTCCTTCCTCCCTTCCTTCCTTCCTTCCTTCCACTCTCTTTTCCTTTCTTCCTCTCATACTTTTTTCCTTCCTGTCCTCCTCCCATCCTTCTATCCTTCCTTCCTTCCTTCCTTCCTCCATCCCTTCCTTCCTCCATCCCTTCCTTCCTCTCTCTTCTCTTCCTTTCTTCCCTCCCTTTCCCTGCTCTTCATCACGTCTCCCTCTCTCTCTCTCACTTCCTCAAAATTATTCTCTATCTAACCACAAGGCAATTTTATTTTTTTGTACTTAATTTTGTCATTAATGTTAACTCAAAAATCCTTTCCATTAGACTTCGCTCACTTGGACCTCAGTTTGTTTTGTGTGTTGCGGTTTGGTGTTTTTTTTTGTGTGTATTTTTTTTATTGTTTTGATGTAATGTATTGTCTTTTTGTATTGTGCTACGTTTTTCTTGTTATTATTTTCTTTCTTCGTCCTCGTCTTCTTTTTCTTCTTCAGCTTCATCTTCTTCTTCTTATTATTATTATTATTATTATTATTATCATTATTATTATTATTATTATTATAATTATTATCATCATCTTCTTCTTCGTATTCTTTCTCCACCTCCTCCTCCTCCTCCTCCTCCTCTTCTTCTTCTTCTTCTTCTT
>NC_136972.1:27118776-27128776 GCF_032717465.1 Coenobita brevimanus | reverse complement strand
ACCATACCCTACCATACTACCATACCCCACCATTCTACCATACCCCCACCATACTACCATACCCCACCATACTACCATACCCCCACCATAATACCAAACCCGACCATACTACCATACCCCAACCATACTACCATACCCCACCATACTACCATACCCCACCATTCTACCATACCCCCACCATACTACCATACCCCACCATACTACCATACCCTACCATACTACCATACCCCCACCATACTACCATACCCCACCATACTACCATACCCCTACCGTACTACCATACCCCACCATACTACCATACCCCCACCATACTACCATACCCCACCATACCACCATACCCCACCATACTACCATACCCCACCATACTACCATACCCCACCATACTACCATACCCTACCATACTACCATACCCCCACCATACTACCATACCCCACCATACTACCATACCCCACCATACTACCATACCCCCACCATACTACCATACCCTGCCATACTACCATACAGCCTCCTCCTCATGCTTTTCATCTTTATATTACTTTTTCACTCCTCTCCTCCTTCCCCTCTCCCCTCTCCCCCACTCCCCTATCTCCTCTCTTCCCCCTCCCTCCCCTTCCCCTGACCCTCCTGTCTCCCCTCTCCTTTCTCTCTCTTCCCTCCTTCCCCACCCCTCTGGCCTCCCCTTCCCCTTCCTTCCCCTCCCTCTCCACTTCTCCCTTCTATCTCCCCATTCAGTCATCTTTCTCCTTTCCCTTCTTTTCTCCCCTTTCCTTCTCTCTCTTCCCCTCCCCCTCCTCTCCCCCTCCTCCTCCCCTCCCCTCCCCTCCCCTCCCCTCCCCTCCCCTCCCCTCCCCTCCCCTCCCCTTCACTTTCCCAGGGCATGGAGGAGAAAGCACGTCCCTCATATGAAAGCGGGAGGGGAGGGGGGCTGGAGAAAGTATGGAGGAGGGGAGGGGAGGGAGGGGAGGGAGGAGAGGAAGAGGAAATGGTTTGAGAAGGAGTGGGAAGGGGAAGGAAAAAGAATAGAAGGAGGAGGAGGAGGAGGAGGAGGAGGAGTGAGGTGGTGATGATGATGATGATGATGAAAAAGAAGAGGAAGAAGAAGAAGACGTTGATGATGATGATGATGATGATGATGATGATGAAGGAGAAGAAGAAGAAAAGAAGTTGAAGAAGAAGAAGACGATGTTGATGATGATGATGATGAGGGGAAGAAGGGGAACTGAGGGGAAATGGTTAGAGAAGGAGGAGGGTGAGGGGGAGGGAAGAGAAATGAGGGGAAGAGGAAAGGGGTGGAGGAGGAAGAAGACAGGAGAGGAATGGGAAAGGATGAGGAAACGATGAGGAGAGGGAAGTGATTGAAAGGAAAGGTGGAAAGAATGGGGAAGGGAGAGGGAAGGAGTGGGGGAGGGAGAGAAGTGTGAAGGAAGGAGGGAAGTGTGAAGAAGAAGTGTGAAGGAAGGAGGGAAGTGTGAAGAAGAAGTGTGAAGGAAGGAGGGAAGTGTGAAGAAGAAGCGTGAAGGTTGGAGGGAAGGAAGTGTGAAGGAGAAGTGTGAAGGATGGAGGGAAGGAAGTGTGAAGGAGTAAGAGAAGTGGGAAGGATGGAGGGAAGTGTGAAGAAGTGTGAAGGTTGGAGGGAAGGAAGTGTGAAGGATAGAGGGAAGGAAGTGTGAAGGAGAAGTGTGAAGGATGGAGGGAAGGAAGTGTGAAGGAGTAAGAGAAGTGTGAAGGATGGTGGGAAGGAAATGTGAAGGAGAAAGAGAAGTGTGAAGGATAGAGGGAAGGAAGTGTGAAGGAGTAAGAAGTGTGAAGGATGGAGGAAAGGAAGTGTGAAGGAGAAAGAGAAGTGTGAAGGATGGAGGGAAGGAAGTGTGAAGGAGAAAGAGAAGCGTGAAGGATGGAGGGAAGGAAGTGTGAAGGAGAAAGAGAAGTGTGAAGGATGGAGGGAAGGAAGTGTGAAGGAGAAAGAGAAGTGTGAAGGATGGAGGGAAGGAAGTGTGAAGGAGAAAGAGAAGTGTGAAGGATGGAGGGAAGGAAGTGTGAAGGAAGGTGGAAAAAGAGGAGAGTATGGGTAGGGGTGAAGGAGGGGAGAAGGAGAGAAAAAGAGGCAGTGGGGAAGGGAGAGAAGTGTGATGGATGGAGAGAAGTGTGAAGGAAGGAGGAAGAGGGGAAGAAAGGGGAGGAAGAGTAAAAAGGAAGTACAAAGGAAAGCAAGCAAAAACATCTATTATTATTATTATTATCATTTTTTTTTGGCTACTGAGAAAATTAAGTTATTTATAAGCCGAGGACAAGGATAACGAAGAAGAGAGGAAGAGGAAGAAGAGAGGGAGGAGGGAAAAGAGAGGAAGAAATGGAGGGAAAGAAAGTGTTGGGGAGAGTAAATAAGAGGGAATGTACTGTAGAGTGGGCAGGATCCAGAAACATTATCGTCATCATCATCATCATCATCATCATCATCGTCATCATCATCATCATCATCATCATCACCATCGTCATCATCATCATCATCATCATCATTATCATTGCCCTGAATCTCACAAATAAAAACAGAATAGGCACAAACCAAAAACAACTCATTCATCATCATCATCATCATTCATCATCATCACCCTCTTCCCCACAATGCTAGGAGTGCATTTACCAAACTGCTCAATTATGCAAACCACACGTGCATTTATTCATCATTTAGGCAGTAATTTGATTTGGAATTTGATTATGATGTAGTATGATTGATTTAGATGATGGTTGCAGTTTTTTCTGGTGGTCATTTGTTGCTAGATGTTAGTGGGAGGTGTGTGTGTGTGTGTGTGTGTGTGTGTGAGAGAGAGAGAGAGAGAGAGAGAGAGAGAGAGAGAGAGAGGGAGGGAGAGAGAGAAATGCAAGACATAAGCTATAAGGAAAACGAAGGAAATAAATATAATCTATACCTCCCAGCAAATAAAAAGATCGACAAAAGAGTACAGTCAGGGACATTTGTAGAGCCAGACATTATTACGGCATGGCAACAACAGACTCCAAATAATAGCCTCGACCCTCTCAAGTGGCCAGGCTCTCCATTACCCATTATTTTAGCCAACGAGGACAAGTAGCGAGCGTGCGGGTAATGGGGGACGGACACGAAGGCTTGAGGGACGGGTTATGTAACGTGGGGATGCGACAGAATGCAAGGAGAAAGGAATATCTGATAGTCCCCCCTCCAAGTGATATTTTTAGGCGCTTGGAGTGGAGTATAAGAGAGGAATTTGTGGTGATATCCTTTCCTCTCGGCATTACTAGTGTTATTGTTGTTATGGAGATGCGACAGAATACATAGTGAAAGAGAAATATAATAGTACCCCCTCCAATTTATATTTTTAGAGGCTTGCACAAGAATAAAAACGGAAGAACTTTAATTGTAAAGCATTTTATTATTATTATTATTATTATTTATTTTTTAAGGGATGCGACAGAATACGTGGGGAAAGAGAAATAATTAGTACCCCCTCCAAGTAATATTTTTAGAGGCCTGGAGAGAAATAAAAACGGGAGATATGTAATTGTCAGGTACGGTATTTGGATATTTTAGGGATGCGACAGAATGCATGAGGAAAGGGAAATATAATAGGCCCCCCTTCCATTTTATATTGTTAGAGCCCTGCAGTGGATTATAAAAGAGAAATCTGTGGTAATGTCCCTTTCTCTTGGTTATTATTGCAGTTACAGTTTCTGTGTGACTGTGACAGAATACAAGAGGAATGAAATATTTATTAGTACTCCGTCCAATTGCAGTTCTGTTAGGGTTTTTGCGATGGAGTAAAAAATGGGAGACGTAGAAATGTATGGTGTGCTGTGATTATTGTTAGAGGGTGCGACAAAATGTAAAGGAAAAGTGATTCATATTAGCTACCCCTTCAGTTGCTATTTTTAGGAACTGAGATGGAATGTAAAAGGAGAATCTGTGGCAGTTCCGCCTTCTCGTTGTAGCCCAGTACCCCCCCCCCTCTCTCTCATATATATATATATATATATATATATATATATATATATATATATATATATATATATATATAACTGTATTCATCCATCCATCCATCCCATCCCATCCAGACTGGCCTTGACAGAACAACCACCCAGATTCTCTCTCTCTCTCTCTCTCTCTCTCTCTCTCTCTCTCTCTCTCTCTCTCTCTCTCTCTCTCTCTCTCTCTATGTGTGTGTGTGTGTGTGTGTGTGTGTGTGTGTGTGTGTACTTAAACTGCTAAATATTTAGTATTATTCCTGTGGCAATCGAATCTTTTCTTATCAAGGCTCATTTATAACGCAAAATATCCCAGTCTGTGTTTGGTAACAATGTTTATAGGAGAGTATATACAATTTCCAAGGCTAATTGGGAGACATAAACATGCATTTAATGTTTACTGTACTCTTTTCACCTTAACTTGGCCCAGATTTTCGTTCTTTTGCAGTTTATATTACATAGCCCAGAGGAAGAAAATGACAATGCTACGGCTCTACATTCTTTCCCTAGCACCTCTTCGTGACTATAAAAAAATAGTATATGGTGCAGTGTTTTTTATAGCACCATACTCTAAGCTATTGTTACAACTGGACACTCAAGATGGGGAGACGCCAATTTTAGGCCAAGTTAGGGTAAAAGGAGTTTAGGAATGGAGGAGTAAACACAGCTGTCATTGGAAGGCTTATTATTTTACAAACACAAACATTATAGTGTTTGTCATCAGGGAAGTCTAAAAATAAACACAGGGGGATAATGTCTCTGTGAGCTTTTAAAAATGAGCTTGGTAACATATTCATAAACACTTCAAAGCTTGATTTGTGTATAAGAATGTTTTTAAATACTATCATCTTCACATACATAACTATACTGATTTACTCTGAGTTGGCCTAAAATTGCACTATCCCCATGCTGAATGCTGAGTTGTAACGATAGATTAGCAGTGGAATATGGTGCTAGTCACGAAGAAGTGCTGTGGAAAGAATATAGAACTGAAGCATTTTTTTTTTTTTTTTGCTCTAGAATATGTTGCTAGTCACGAAGAAGTGCTGTGGAAAGTGTGTACAGCCGTAGCATTGTTTTTTTTTTAGCACTAGAATATGTTGCTAGTCACGAAGCAGTGCTATGGAGGGTATATAGAGCAGGAGCATTGTTTTCTTAGCACTAGAATATGTTGCTAGTCACGAAGAAGTGCTGTGGAAAGTATGTAGAGCTGGAGCATTGTTTTTTTTACCACTAGAATATGTTGCTAGTCACGAAGAAGTGCTGTGGAAGGTGTGTAGAGCCGTTGCATTATTTTTTTCTGTCACTAATCTAATAAGCTGCAAAAAGACGAAAATCTGAGCCAAGTAAAGGTGAAGGAACTATACCAAACACTTCACAACTAAAACCAGTGAATATCAGGGTGAAAAATGATGACCATATACAGTTATTCACGATGGTATTTCACGATAAAGGAGATTCATTCATTGTAAAAATTGCCCATGAGCTTTTTTGAATAGTGGATGTATGCGATGACAGAGGGAGTGACAGCTGACGGCTCGAGGTGGCTGTTTTGTGCTGTTTTGTGCTGTTTATGATCCCCTGGCCAGCTGTCACCACGCTTTTATTGTGTGTGTGTGTGTGTGTGTGTGTGTGTGTGTACAGTAGGGGATTAAAACTGGTCCAACATTTCACCTCTTCTGCTTGTCATTTTCTTCTGCAGGCTAATATTGATAACCCCCCCCTCTCTCTCTCTCTCTCACACACACACACACACACACACACACACACACACACACACACACACACACACACACACACCAAATCAACTCCAGCCATTAGACAAGCATCTGCCTCCCCTGACGGTAATCTTTCAAAAGAGTGACGTCAGGGCAAGAGTGGGATTTGGGAGGAGGGGGGAGAGATGGAGGGGGAGTGGGGAGAGATGGAGGGAGAGGTGGAAGGGGGAGGAGGGGATGCGACGTGCCAGGGTATGACAGGTGGGGTTCCTTCGGCTTAACCCTTCACAGCACACAGAGGATGGGGAGAGGGGGTATGCAGGGAAAGGTATGAATCTTATGTGAACGAACTGATTCCTACCATTGAAACGCACTGTAGAAAAGGAATGACTCGCTCTCTACTACTACTACTACTACTACTACTGCTACTACTACTACTACTACTACTACTACTACTACTGCTACTACTACTACTACTACTAGAAGGCTGGCATTTCAAGACCGTTCAAGACAAGAGACTTAAAATTTTCAGTAGTGATGTATCTTGGTTGCAGGCGTCTGTTGGCATAATTTTTCCCCCTAGCACTAGCGCCATCTATGTTTTTTTTTTTTTTTTCAGTTTTTACCCTCCTGCGCACACACACTATCACATGTCACCACATGCGCACTAATACCCACCGTCGATATTGAATACACGCTAGGACTGTCTCATTTAATATTGTAATTGTAACAGATGATACCATTAGCCTTCACATGCAGCCACTTCAGGACTAATACCCACCGTCCATAATAATAACAAGCCTTCGCATGTTACCACTTGAACGCCAATACGCACCGTCCATATTGAATACACGCTAGGGCTGTCTCATGTAGAACTGGTGTGATGGTATTAGCGGGTGGTTTTATGATATTCTGATGGTTCGTGTGGTATATCAGTCTAGTATAACGAAATTCTTATCACCAAACTGCGTCCTACTTATTTTAGGATTAAACTCACATCATTTCACACAGCAGACTACTTATCTATCTGTCTATCTATCTATCTATCTGTAGGTGTGTCAATGAAGAGGAGGAAAGAAATAGACCTAGGATGAATATCTATCAGCTACGCAAGGGTCCTTAAGGCAAGCATTATTTTCTAAGTCACGATCTTCTCCTTGAGTAAAATCCGAACTAGCCACTGTTACATCCAAGTCCCTAAAAATACAGCTGTGAACAATGGGGGAGATAAAGTTGCTCTGAGAATTTAGCTGTCCCTGGAAATTGATCTCGGGTTCTTTCAGTCTGGATTTCCAAGAGCTACCCACTACACCACCGGCCACCTTCCCCCTCCCTTTTACCGTTGCAGCGCCGCGGGGCCAGGATTCGAACCCCGCTGCGTCATGAAGCTCGCGATTTTACACACACACACACACACACACACACACACACTCTCTCTCTCTCTCTCTCTCTAGGTGTCTGTACTCCATTCACCTTAACCTGGCCCAGATTTTCGTCCTCTTGCAGCTTATTTCACGTAGCTCAGTGGAGAAAAGGAACACTGCTATATACGTCCTCTGCATTACACTTCTTCGTGACTAGCATCATATTGTAGTGTGGATCTGATGCTATTGCTCAACACCCAGAATATAAACATCGCAATTTTAGACCAAGTTAGAGTAAAAGGAGTATAGACCAGATAATCATAACACCATACTCTTTGCATAGCACTTCTTCGTGACTAGCATCATAGTCTAGAGCTTATCTGATAGTGCTGAAGATTCAAGAGAAAGAGATGGTAATTTTATGCCAAGTTCGAGTAAAAAGAATATAATCTAGGTATTTAAAACGTGAATGACCAGTTACACGTCCCTGAGAGGCATTACGTGGAAATTGAACCCTTACGGGGCTATATCCGGTTGGGGCGCCTTGACCCACCAGACCACCAGGCTGTCCGGTACTATTGAGGTGTAATTAGTAGTAGTAGTGGTAGTAGTAGTAGTATTGATAATAATAATAATAGTATAAGAAGAAGAACAGTAGTAGTAGTAGTAATGATGATAATAGTAATAATAATAATAGTAGTAGTAGTAGTAGTAGTTGTAGTAGCAGCAGTAGTGGTATTAGTAGTATTAGTAAATAAAATGAAATAAAAAATAAAGAATAAATAAATAAAAAACTAAAATCAATAAAAATAAAAATAAATAATCAATAATAATAACAAAAAAAAAACACCGAAATGAATGTTTGTTTGGGCCGTGTTTGTGTATGACGTAATCCCGGCACATCCACAACGCAAGCTGACGTCACTGCTAAGTTGCGGGGAAAGGTGGAATTTTGAGTGTGTGTGTGTGTGTGTGTGTGTGTGTGTGTGTGTGTGTGTGTGTGTGTGTGTGTGCCCCCCCCCTGCTGTATGTGTGTGTGTGTCTGTGCTCCCCCATTCTGTGTGTGTGTGTGTGTGTGTGTGTGTGTGTGTGTGTGTGTGTGTGTGTGTCGAATCCTAATGAGATCTTCCTAATTAGCAGTAATCAAGTGTTTTGCAATCTCTCTTTCTCTCTCTCTCTCTCTCTCTCTCTCTCTCTCTCTCTCTCTCTCTCTCTCACACACACACACACACACACACACACACACACACACACACACTGCCACAATCACCAACAATTGAACATTTTTCCTGTGATTTTTTCGGCATATCCTGTTCGTGAGCCACACAGAAAAAAAACTCAGCCTCTCGCCCAGGGAAGGTGAACCATGATTTATGACGGGTTTTGGAAGGACTTTTTTTTTTTTGGGGGGGGGAGGGGGGTTGGCGTGGATTAATGAGGATTTTTTTTTTTCATTTTTCGACTTTTTTCATTTTTTGACTTTTTTCATTTTTCGATTTTTTGTTTTCTTTTTCATTTTTCGACTTTCGTTTTTTCATTTTTGGACTTTTCATTTTTCGACTTTTTCCTCTTCATTTTTCGACTTTTTTCATTTATCGATTTTTTTTCTTCATTTTTCGACTTTCACTAGATTTTTCGGCTTTTCTTTTTTTTTCCATTTTTAGACATTTTTCAATTTTCGTTTTTTTTTTTCATTTTCGACTTTCTTTTCATTTTTCGATTTCATTTTTCGACTTGTTTTTTTTTTGGGGGGGAGGTTCAGTTTTCGACTTTTTTCATTTTCAGTTTTCATTTTTTACTTCAACTATTTTTCATTTTTTGACTTTTTTTATTTTTGGCCTTTTTTGAGATTTTGACATTTTTACTTTCGAATTCATTCATTTTTTTTCTTCCTACTTTTAGACTGGGGGGGGGGATTATTTTTAGGATTTTTTTTCTCTACTATTGTTTTTTTTTTTCGGATTAGGGTAGTTGATTTTTTGGAGTTTTTTTTTTTATATATATATTTTGACCTTTTTTTGGATTTTCGAATTTAGGTGGTTGATTATTTTTTTTTTTATTTATTTATTTTTTTTTGGACTTTCTGGTCGGAGGTGTGGTGATTATTATTATTTATTTATTTTTTTTTTTTTTGGCTTTTTTAGACTTTCGGGTTTGGGGGGTGGATTATTTTGAGGACTTTTTCATTTTTTATTATTATTATTATTATTATTTTTTTTTGGTTTCGGATTCGGAAACTTTTAGATTTTTTTTTTTGGAAAATTCGTATTTTTTCAGTTTTTTGTTTTTTCCACTTTTCCTTTTTTGTTCTGCCTTTTTTGGTGATTTTTTTGGGAGTGATCTTGCATTTTTCCAGTTTTCAAAGTTCATATATACTTTTTTTTTCTGCTCGTGATCTCCAGGAAAAATCAATAATGATAATCCTGCTTCTCACCTATGGGGGGAGAGTGAGTGATACTTAATGACGGATTTTTCGAGAAGATTTCAGAGGATTTTTTTTCGAAAGCTTTTTTTTTTTTTTTGTTTTTTTTTGCATTTTGGATTTTTGGTTTCCCATTTTTTTACATTTTTTTGAGGTTTGGATTTTTCGTTTTTAATTCCTTTGATTTTTTCGATTTTTTTTTTTTTTTGGGGGGGGGCAGTTGAAGGACTTTGGATTCATGTAGTTAATCTTGGTATTTACTTTTTGACTTTTTTCCTAGTGGAGGATTTTTTTGCCATATATATTTTTTTTTTTTACCATATTTTGGATTTTGGGGATTTGTGTTTTTGTGGGATTTAGGTATATATATTTTTTTCGATTTTTTTTTTTTTTTGCATTTTTTCTTTATATCTACTCCTGTTATCGATTTTGCGTTGATAGATGTATTGGAGATTCCAGTGGCCTATGTTCATTTATTATTATTATTATTATTATTATTA